>NW_022437033.1:2640941-2735068 GCF_009761245.1 Sapajus apella
TTTCTTTTTTTTTTTTTTTTTTTTTTTTTTTTTTTTTTTTTACTTTTCAGATAATCTTTACACGGAATTGTTACAATGCCACAAATCAAAAGGATTATTCCAGTTCCACCAATTTAATCTACGTGCAAGATAAAGGACCCAGCTGAGGTACAAATATCTGTACCAGTTTTCTTGAGTTTGCTTTACAAAGCACAAAGAGACGAAGGTTTTGCATTGGGGTACAAAACAGATTTGCCTCTTGAGGTTAAATTCAGTATTATGTGTATAAAGCATCCCTTTGGCAATAGAGTTTGCAGTATCCCCACAGGACTCCACAGTATAGGTTTTATGTAGTAAAATCTATTAAACAAATTCTCTTCTACTTGACACATCTTTGCAGCTACAGTTAATGAGATACCCTTGGAAACACCTGCCTCTATGCCTATTGATAATATAGTATTTGGAAGTTAGAAGTCAACAAAAGGCACTTTCATCATTAAATAAATGTCCTTTGTATGAAGTAAGATTACATGGCCTAGATCTTGTTCAAAGCTGTTTGCTCCTCGAGGACCTGTAGGTAGTCAGGGGAACTCTGCAGTTTTGCCTTCAGTTCAAAATACTCACTCTTCCTTTGTTCCACGACAATTTTACTGTGGTTGCCACCTATCAGTGACTTCTTATTTTTTTTGTCTGGTTGTTTCTCTGGATAGCGGATCTCAAAACCACTGACACCTATGCTATTATATTCTTTTTTGCTTTCAAGAAAATTCTGAATAAACACATTGGAATCCCTGCTAGGGAATAATTCATCCAGCTCATCAATTGTGCTCAGCCTCTTCCTGGTATCCACATGTAATAAATCTTTCTCCTTGTCAGCCACATTTCTCATAACAACCTTCTGTCCTGGAGGATCTGAAAACATGAACCCAGTTTCTGACTCTTTCAAGCCACAAGTGTGGCTCTTGCTCATCTGTTCTATAGTTTGTGGAATGAAAGCTTCTGTGCTCAGTCCATCCTTTTTACTGGTTTTGTGGTCCTGCTTCCTTAGCTGCAGCTGCATGGAGCCACATTCAGGATTCCCCAGGCCTTCGTGCTTCACTGTGGGTTTCTTGTTGCGTCGCAGAACAAAAACAAGAAGGCAGAAAGCAACAAACACAGTTAAAATGAGAACCACTAAGATACTTAAGATTAAAATAGACAGAGGCACTGGGCCACCAGGAGGACTTCGAATGGGACCCAAAGGAGTGGTGAATGTAATGGCAGGTGCCGGGCTCGTGAATGGTGCAGACGGCTTATTTAAAAGTTTGGGACATAAGATTTCATTTTTGAGGGACTTCAGTTCAATATTGGCAAACTGAACAGGCGTCTCACATTTCAGTTCTTTTACAACAATCCCATCACTCAACTTCTCCAGCCACAGCTTTAATGCTACCAAGTCACAAGTACAGTCCCATGGGTTGCCCTCCAAGTCAATCTGTGTAAGAGACTGCAACTGATCAAGGACCCCACTGACAGGTAGGTACATGAATTTATTGTTCCTCAGGTTCAGTCTAGCTAAGGGTGCTCCTGAAAAAATGTAAACAGGCAGGCTCTTTAGGAGATTATTGTTTAAGTACAGTAACTGCAAATTTGGCATTGAGTCAAAAGTACCTGCTAAGATTTCCTTAATCAAATTGTATTCCAAATACAGATACTGCAGATTATGAAGACCTGAAAATATTTCAGGAGAGAGTCTTTCAATTTGATTGCCATTGAGATATAGCCTGCGTAAATTAGTAAGATTGTGAAATACGTCTCCCTTAATCACTGTAATTTGATTGCTGCCTAAATGAAGCAAATCCAGTCCTTCAAAGTCAGTGAAGTCTGACATGTCCACGTCCTTGATGCTATTACCATTGACATGCAGCTTCTTGGCATTTAAAGGTTTTGGCATCAATTCAGACATAGACTGTATATTTTTCTCTTGGCAGTTCACACTCAGTCCCAAATCTGAAGGATGTGTTTTGCAGAAGCAAGGGGTCGGGCAAGGTGTTAGAGGAGGCACCCTTGTTTGGTAAGACACAATCTGACTGAGATTGCGATTGGAGAGCGCTTTGCCTGCCACGATTCCAGAGATCTTGGAAGGATTTGTTGTTTTTGGTGGTTTAGTTACTAATCTGTGTAAAGATGTTTGGGTAGTGTGACCATTGGGAGTGGTGTAGCCATTTTCCAGCTGAGATGGAGGCAGGATGCGCACATCAAAATCACTGCCAGTGCCCATGGGGCATAATTCTTGTTTGTTGGTTTCTTTTAAAAGCCTTCCATATAAGTCACTGGGAGTTTCACAGATAGCTTCTCCTATGTAAATGTTATATGGCATGTTCTCCAGCCAAGCTTTTAAAGGCAACAAATCACAGCTACAGTTCCAAGGGTTATCTTCTAGTTGCAGTTCGACGACACGGCCAATGTGTTCCAGAACTCCGATATAAGGGAGCTTCTGGATTCTGTTCCCTCGTATATCCAGATGGGTCAAAGATGCGAATCGGAAAATATTATCAGGAAGGAATGAAATCAGATTGTCATTAAGAATGAGAACTTTCAGTTTGTGGAGCTTATTGAAGGCTCCTCGTTCAATATACTTGATTAAATTGTAGTCAGCCTGGAGATACTCCAAGTTCTCTATGCCAAGGAAAGTGTCAGCTCGGAGAATCTTTAATTCATTGTTGTTCAAGTGCAACTGCTTTAATGCACTGAGCCCAAGAAAGGCTCCTCCCTCAATGTTCTGCAGTTTATTATTTCCCAGATGCAGGGATACTGCATGTGAAAAATTCAAGAATGTATTTGGATACAGAATATTTAAAAAATTGTTTTGGAAATTGAGGTGATAAAAATTAGACCAAGGTGGTTTCAACTGATTTGGTCTGTAGACTGAAACCTTCTCACAGTTGACATAGAGCACATTCTCAACTGACACGCAGGAGCACACATTGCAAATTTCCACCGATATGTCAGAATCTGCATTTGTTGAAGAAATCAGGGCTGACAAAATCAGAAACAGCCAAAGAAACATCTTCTTGCAATCAGCAAACAACTGTATGCTTCTGAATAAAGAGAAATAATCTAAAAAATAAAAAGAAAACATTTTTTTCAATGGTGATTACTTGAAAAATTATTTGTGTTTAAATCATACCATAGTGAACACATGGCTATAATTGCCAGTGTTGTATTTTTAGGGCAACCAAACCTCCAAATAGTCTCACTCAGTCAAACAATAATAACCACCAAAACTGCCATACATTTCGTTTTCCATACCTGTAGTTTATACAAAATTTACATGTGTAGAATACACAACCAACAATTGGAAAATATGTTATTAATCATGCTTAAATCTTATAATCTGAAAATATATTTTCTACATGACCATCAAACTCTGTCATTGAACACAGGCCTTAAGCTTCCTATGTGCACTTCAAATGACCAACCCCAGACTATCAAGTATGCCATTGAGTTTGCACCACAAAGACATTTTGATTAGTGGATTATCTATTCTCTAAACTTCGGCTAGATACAGAGGCTGCATAAGAAACATATAGAGCCCAGAGTTTACTGGAAGATGAAATGGGAGGATTGGGCTGCTGTAGGGGTACTGTTAAAAGACCAAGAGACAGTGACCTCGGAAGAGATTTGCTTGTGCTGTAGTCCCATAAGTAAGCTCACTGCTGTCAATCCGTTTACTCCTGTACACTACTGCCTTCAAAGACACAGATGACTCTGTGGTATTCTAGAAAAACAACTGAGTAAGGGGTGGCCAAATTTTATTTTCTGGTAAATAAAGAGTCTCTAATTTCCTGTCAGTCATCTCCCAAAGAGAGAGCAAAAAGCCTTTTGTCTTTGAGTCTCTGAAAGCAGCAGAGTAACCTGGTTATTCCTTCATTGCTTAGCTAATCTCCAGGCAGCCTTTCCACCTTGAGAATTGGCTCTCTTGCCTGCGTGGCACTCTCACGCACCTTTATTTACCATTTTGAACCCAGGTCCGATTGATCCTCGGCTTAACTCCTTTTCTCTTTCACTTTGACCACAGACTGCAACTGCTGAGGAAGAGGAGTTCAGACATCACAATCTTTGAGTACCATTTCCTACAGCACCAAATATGTTCAGTACAGCACATTTTTTGTCCTGAAATCATCAGTTCCAAACATTCACTCCCCCTCCTAATATTCCCACCCCATGTCCCTGACTACAAACAAATAAAAAATCACTTGTTGGTAGAGTTTAATGCTTAGCAAATTAACCCATCGTATTCAGGTCCTTAAATACTGCATACATACACAAATATGCACAATGCTTCCTGGAAAAATTAAACAGAACACAAGCAGAGTGCATTTTATTATTTTAGCAACGTCTTTTTCATAGTCAATGGGAAGCTGGTTGCAGTTTCAATATGGTTACCACTAAATATTAATTAAATAAATAAAATTCCTAAGAACACACAACAAGGAAAGGATGCAAAGAAAGAAGTGTCACACAGAAACTCCTTTGTTTATTTTACCCACGAGGAAACAGCTAGTGGTAAAACCGAACATGCCTCAAGGTAGACAATCCATTAGCCATGACCCAGGAGGATTTGCATTTTAAGTAGTTTGGTTCAGAATACAGCCAGCACTGCTGAGATGCTATTTGGCTGCCATATAGACGTGCATTTCCCCTATTCACCATGACAGCATGATTGGCATTGCAAAAATAAGTCATAATTCTTAACTATGACATCACCTAAAACAACTTTCATTGTAAAATCAAAATTTCACTTGATATTATTTGCCTTGTTATAAATGTGGTTTTCAAAAGCTGTTTTGGTTCAGTTGAGTCATTTTTTGTCACTAAACCACCACCCCACCCACTGCAAAACAAAGAAACCCAAAAGCAACCAAACTAAAAAACAAGCGCAAAAAAAAAAAAAAAAAATCGTTAGAATCCGAATTCAGTACAAAAACAAGAACCAGGAATCTCAACAAATCTGAAAACGCATAAGAAGCTGCCCTCCTCCTGGCAAATTCTACTTTAAGTAGCAAGAGGGGAAAATGCACTAGAACGAGCCAGGAAGTTCCCAAATGCAGCTCTTGTGAAACAGAGGAAGCCACAAGCAGCTGGAGGAGGAGGCAACAGAGAGAGAGTCCAGTTGGTCCACCAAGGAGACGGAGAAAGAGGCACTGAAAGGGCAAGAGACCATTGAGAAGTGGAGAAACGAAGAAAGAGAGCTTGGAGAACGGAGCTACAAAGAGGATAAAGGCAGGCACTGGATGTATGCGAATAAAGCCTCACATTCGCGTGGTACCACGGAAACATGCACATTTAAACATCCAGGAAAAAACGCAAATAAGAAAAGAAAAAGCCCACGAAGTACCAGCTGGGTACCAAGAGCCTTCTCTGTGGCTGCTGGGAGCTGTCCGTCTCCCTATCGGTGTCTCCGTCTTCCTCTCTGCGCCCCGCAAGACCCTGGGCTCCCACGACCCGCCAGGACTGAACAAACCTAGCCCTACCAAAAACAAATCCTGCATCCTCCAGAGCGCCGCGCCTGGCACTCCGCGACTGGGAGGACAGAGCCGGCCTGAGGGGAGCAGACCACTGGTGGGCTGCAGGGGGGTGGGCAGGGGTGACTCCCCTACTGCTCACTCGGGAAACCCCGCTGGCCCATATAAAGCTTTGATGGGGGTGGAGGAGGTCCGGGGAGAGACCCGACCAAAACCGCCCCCGGTGCGCTACCTCGGGCGGGCGGCAAGGAGGCTGGAGGGGCCGCTGGCGCGTACCGCAATGTTTTGCCGCATCCCAGTTTCCGGAGCCGGAGCGCAGCCCCCCTCCGCGTCAGGGGCCCAAGCAGCAGCCTGGCGGGCAGTGCAGGGGAGGCGGGGTACCGCGCGGGATGTCGCGGGGGCCTCAGTCCCGCTGCGCATACATTTTTCCGCGCGCTCCCGTCCCTGAAGGGGCAGCTGCCAGAGTTTCGGTCGACCTCTCTGGACCCAGGCGTGAGGGGAGTGAGGAGGAAGAGATGGCCAGATCAGGCCTGGAAGACGTGGGCACTAGGGTGTCACTGACCTGCTTACCACAGGCAGACCGACCCTGTGGTTTTTTGGCTACGAGCGGCGGCCCTGGCACCCCCTTCCCTGTTCTCCGCCCCCACGCCCCCGGCCAGCTACATAAATCCTGCTCTCACCATGCCAGAAATCAGCTCAGCATTTAGGCACCTTGCAAAGTCGCGCTGGCAGTGCTCGTCGGGCTTTCCAGGGCTTTTAGAGTTACCCACCGGCTGGCTTTTCCTCTGGTATTCCTAGTCTTGCCGAGCGCTAGCAATCTCCGACCAGCTCGCGGGCCACTGCCGAGAGCCTTAGATCCACGTCTGCGGAAAGTAGCTTCGAGTGGGACGCAAAAATAAAGCCCAAACCAGCCCAGTGGCCCGACAGCCGGAGCCACCCGAGACCGGTACACTTGCCCCGCTGTCCTGGCCGCCCAGGGGATGTGGGGGCAGCGATGCCAAGGACACCCGGATCCTTTCCGGTCTTCAGCGGCGTGCGACCGCGCTGCAGGCAGGCAAGTGGGAGGTGGAGCGGAGGATTAGCCACCTCGGCCACTTTGGCCACTCAACCGGCCCCAAGTCAACAGCACCCAAACTAAAAATAATAAGCTACCTGCCCCCTGCGCGCGCGTGCGCGATCAGACACACACACGCACACACACACACACACTCTCACGCACACGCGCTATTGAGCCAAGGGGGGAAGAGACAGCGCGCCTGTCGGTGCAGCTTGTGCAGCCCCCACTTGAAATTCACCCACCTCTAGAACCCAGCGTCTAGTCCAGGGCCCGCGGCGCTGTGACCTGCGCTGCTATTTCCACGATGGTCTCTACGTGATTCCGGACAGAGCTTCTCCGCGCCCGCTCGCCCGTCAAACCCACCGAGCAGCCCTAGCAGGCGAGCAGGCGGGCAGGCGGGCAGTGGCGCGCGCGCGCGCGCACCCGAACAGACACCGCGCGCGCACCCAGCGCCTAGCACATGAGCTGCACCTTTACATACACGCGCTGAATCCCCGCCCCCGCCCTCCCCCCCCCCCCCCCTCTCCACCTGCCACCCCCCCACACACACACAAGCAGTCCTCCCTACCAACACTGGACCACTTCGACCCCCTCACATTCCTGAGCTCCTACCCCCCGCCCCCCACCCAGACTTGCCTATTTGATTCCTCTTCTACCCCCACACACCCAGAAAGACAGCGCGCTTTCCTCCCGGCACCCGCCCCCTCTTTATGCCTAAAACATTCCCTAGGGAGGAGCGACCCCTTTCCTCAGGCGTGCAGACCCCAGTCCCCCAGTCCTGTAACAAGGGCTCACTTGCCTCCGCCCCCCCTCACCACATACACGCACACTCGCGTCCTTTTCTTCTAGTCCCCTAATAACGAGGGAACACACACACACACACACACACACACACACACACCCGACGGGGCATTCCTTTGGGAGAACAACCAAGAAGCCTGGAAAAGCCAAAGAAACACTGGAAAGCCTGGGAAAGGGGGGCCGAAGCAGATCTATAGGGTCGTCGAGTCTACGCGGAATTGAATAATTACAGGACGGAGGGGAATGAGTCAACAACAATGACATTCAGATGCAACAATCATACTTGGATTTTGTATCACGGGTACGGTACCTTTGGCTAATTGTCACCCCGCAGAACAGAGGGCTCCTGGAATACTTCTCCGTACCGGGCGATCCTGGATGAAGCCTTCTTGGGAACCAATTTCCTAGGATCCAGTAGTATTCGCACTCCCCCTACCTGTCTGCGCGTAAGGGGCCGGGGGCTTTAAGGCGAAAGTGTGAGGCTTTATCCTAAAGTGAGACTATTTTAGCCGGGTTCAGAGAAAAGGGGTTAATTATCCGCACCTTAGAACTCCGTGGGCCTTTGGAGCAGAAAGGGTTACGCTGGGTAATTTTGGAGTTGGGGGTGGGGGTAGGGGATAGGAGATAAGGGTTGAGGAAAGAGAGGCGTGGGACTGGGAGAGATGCCGCACTTGCAACCAAAAGAGAGACAGAAAAAAAAAAAAAAAAAAAAAAAAAAAAAAAAAAAAAAAAAAAAAAAATCTGCTTTGGCTACTGAGCATGCCCAGTTCCGAACTCAAGCCCTATAAGGGAGGCATTGTGTGCGTTCCACTTCTCCGGGCTTTGGTGCTGACCGGGAGAGGACTTTGATTGGGGAAGGGGGTGGTAGTTGGGAGACGTTAGGGAAAGGGGGTTAGAGGACCCGGTGTGAAGCTTTGGGACTGCGCCGGAGGGACTGTGAAGAGGGAAAGGCAAGAGACCCAAGGAATACCTTTCGGAGACCGAGAGAAAGAGAGGAAATGGACTAAGAAAAGTCACTTCGGTCGCCCCTCATTGTCTATACCAAAGACGCTTTAGCAGCTGAATCTGAAATAGCCAGTGGCTGCAAATCCAACGTGTGAATTGTCTAGGCCACTTCTTCTACCTACTTGTTAGTGCTTCCACAAGAGAGTAGGAACATTCTGATGCAGGGCCAGCATTCAAACCAGTTTGATAGAGATTGGTAATTTCGTTAATAAGCTTGTTAGGAAAGTCAATAAACCTAGGGGAGGGGGAGCAAAGGAGTTGGCTATATTAAGTATGTATTTCAAATACCTGAGACTCCTAAACAAAAGGCATAAACATTTGTTTTGCTCCCCTCCCCCAAGCTTGCCGTTTTTTGTAGAAGCTTGGCTAAGAAAAACAACTCTCTCTCTCTCTTTGTGTCTGTGGGAATAAACTAGCTTTAGGTAAATAGAGCTAAGTTATACATGGGAAGTATTTCCCTAGAACTCTTGGTAGACTATTCTTTGCCACATTCATGTAATACTGCCAGGTCCATTTCTTCAAGACCAGGGTTCTGCCCAATTCACTTATGCAAATTCAAGCGACTCTAGCCACAATAGAGCATAACCGGTATCCAGAAATGTTTTTGCTTAAAAATTAAAAAAAAAAAAAAAAACTCCTTAAGCTAAAACTAGCAACAGCTTTGAATCCAGAATTTGGCTGTCTGCCTGAACTCCTACAGTTAAACATTTACCATAATTGGTTGATGTTTAAAGGCCCCAACTCTAGGTAAAAACATCTGATGGGCAAAGGATTTATTGCATTATTTGTGAATAATGGCCTGCCCTCTGTATTACAGTAGTCATTCATATGTATGTTTTATGAAAATGTTTTGCATTTTATGAGACTTCCTTCAGGTTATAGACACACAAATGTTCACTGGGTACAACATGTATACAGAGATACACACACAATATGTAAATGAATATGTAAGTAGATATGTGTACATGGGAATATTTCTTTACGACCTTGCTAAACATTGTGTCTTTCATGAAGAACTCTTTCTCTACCTTCACTTCACATTGCCTTGAAAATGTTAATCCTCCTCTCTTTTAAAAACAACCTAGAGGCAGAAATTGAGTGGGCAGCATTGATAACATTTACCATATTCAATGTGAAATCCATTATGAAATAGCATTGCTTAAGGAAACACTAAAATACTCAACTATAACAACATATGTACTTGTGCAGTTCCTCTTAGCAAAGTGAATGGTATTTCCTTTATAGGTAACAGCTGCAGGATGTTGAAAAATCCCTCTTCTGTTGCACATTTGGACAAAACAGATTCTGCTAATTAATAACTCTCATTTGCATTTTATTTTGTAATGTAGTTTGAAAGTAGTACTGGATATCAAAACAAGTTGGCATTTCTCCTAAAGGCTAAGAATTTAGGAAGCTGAATATATTTTATCTGAATAGGTGAAATGTTTGTCTTTCACTATAAATGTTAACAAGAGTCAACAGAATGAGCCAAAAAAAAAAAAAAACTTGAAAATATAATGCACATTCTAAGTACTGTGATAACTGAAAAGGCCAGATTTGGACAGTAAATAGCAGATGACTTAAATGCCTATCTTTATTCAACTTCAGAAACTGTTCAGAGACTTGGCTATATTTAACTGCAGTAACTGTGAAATGTTATTTTTCATATGGATATGGAGACTAATCTGAATGCAACTGCAGCTAGATCATCAATAAATTACAATTCACAATATTCTTAAGAACTTGTCTGTGATTAATATTCAACTTTTAAAATGAATGCTTTAAAATAAAATGTGTTGCTATTTAAAGGGATAAAGTGGACACTCATAAAACGGAAGTAACAACTTCCATGTTTTATGCTTATTTTGCTTTCAAAGTAATTAACACCCCAATTCTTAGTCCTGCAGTCTCTTTTCTATTTCCTTAGATACCAATAGAACACTAGAAAATTACACAGAATTGCTAGCTTAACAAAGGAAGTGAATGTATACATAAATAAAAGTGTTAAGAAAACTCCGGCACTATTTATGGCCATTGAAAGAAAAACAAATTTGATGTTCTTCTTAAAATGTAAGAAATCAAATATTGTGAGTTTTGCAATACCCTCACAGTCTCCCTCCAAATGTTTTACCTTATTTAATCTTGGCTTTTTAGGAGCACAATCAGAACCATAGATCTGCACTGATATACTGTGTCTCCCTCCATCACAGAAAAAAAAAAAAAAAAAAAAAACTGCACAAAGATTTTCAACAAGATCCTGAAAACCCTTAGTTCCAAAGGCAGTTTGGGATTAAGTCATTAAAACACTACCAACTGAAAGTGATTATAATGCCAAGTCTTGGCTCTAGTCAGTGGTCTTTCTCTTTCACTGTATTTCTCATTTGTTCTGCCTTGTCTTGCTGCTGTTCAAAACCAAATCACCCTTAATTTTCATATCCAGGTATCACAGATAATTCAGTTTATTTTAATATTGAAGATGTATTTATATTCCGGCATTTTAACAGTTGCAAACTTGCCATTTCACTTTCACTTTTATTTATTTATATTTTGAGACAGAGTCTCCCTCTGTCACCCAGGCTGGAGTGCAGTGGCGTGATCTCAGCTCACTGCAACCTCTGCATCCTGAGTTCAAGCAATTCTTCTGCCTCAGCCACCTGAGTAGCTGGAATAACAGGCGTGCATCACCATGCCTGCCTAATTTTTGTATTTTTAGTAGGAACGGGGTTTTGCCATGTTAGCCAGGCTGGTCTCAATCTTCTGACCTCAGGTGATCCACCCACATCAGCCTCCCAAAGTTCTGGGATTACAGGCGTGAGTCACCGAGCCCAGCCACACACTTGTGATTTTTCTAAGTGGAATAGAAGAAAGTTCTTAGGATGTTAATATATCTTCTGGGAAGAAATGTTTCCATGATCAAATAAGTTTAAAGGACCCTTGGTTCCATAAAGCTAAACATTTTATTTTTACTTTAAGATTTTTCAACACAGTTAATTATGTTTAACTGAACTTTTATTTACCAAGGGAAAGGGGTTATGGCATGTGGCATTTCAGAAACTTATTTGACAATGGAACCCTTTTTTCTATCTATACAATTTGAAAAAACATATTAATAGCTCATTTTTACAAATTTTGTGAAATTTAGGACATGAAAGGAAGTTTTCAGATCATAATCTAACCCATACAATAGTAGCTACTATCTGTTGTGTGCCTTTTCTTTGCTATATTGCCTATAAATACTATTTCATTTAGTTCCGTGAACCAGGAAGGGATTATTATACTTATTTTTAAAATGAGGTTACGTGGCCAGGCATGGTGGCTCATTCCTGTAATCTCAGCACTTTGGGAGGCTGAGGTGGGGAGATCACTTGACCCCAGGATTTCAAAACCAGTCTGGGCAAAGTGGCAAAAACCTTCTCTACAACAAATACAAAAATGAATTGGGTGTGGTGGCACATGCTTTTAGCCCCAGCTAATTGAAAGGCTGAGGCAGGAGGATCACTTGAGCCCAGTAGGTCGAGGTTGTAGTGAGCTGTGATCATGCCACTGCACTCCAGCCCTGGCAACAGAGTGAGGCTCTGAAAATAATAAAAAATAAAATAAAATAAAATAAAATAAATTCAGGGAAGATAAACAGTTTGCTTGAGGTCATATGGTGATTAACAGTCAAGATTTGTCTTTGAAGTTTTTCTACTGCATCAAATTTCTGTCTTCATGGGGAAATTAGGGGATTTTTAACTTTGAAAGCAGAATATTTTTGAAAGCAGGCTGGGCATGGTGACTTACACCTGTAATCTCAGCACATTGGGATGCCAAGGTTGGTAGCTTGCTTGCCTGAGTAACATGGGCACAACAGTCTGATCAACAAGGTGAAAACCCATCTCTATAAAAACTAAATTCAAAAAAAAAAGAGAGAAAGGAATAGATTTGAAAGCAGAATACATTTTCCAAAGATAAATACTTGAGACATAAATGTTTTCCAATATCAAAGTATCAATACTCAGCACAGGAATAAACCAGTAAATGACATTAAAAACAGTTCATATCAAAGAAGACATACATGAGGCCAACAAACATATGAAAAAATGCTCATCATCACTGGTCATTAGAGAAATGCAAATCAAAACTACATTGAGATACCATCTCACGCCAGTTAGAATGGCGATCATTAGAAAATCTGGAGACAACAGATGCTGGAGAGGATGTGGAGAAATAGGAACACTTTTACACTGTTGGTGGGAGTGTAAATTAGTTCAACCGTTGTGGAAGACAGTGTGGCGATTCCTCAAGGACCTAGATATAGAAATTCCATTTGACCCAGCAATCCCATTACTGGGTATATATCCAAAGGATTATAAATTGTTCTACTATAAGGACACGTGCACGCGAGTGTTCATTGCAGCACTGTTTACAATAGCAAAGACCTGGAACCAACCCAAATGCCCATGGATGATAGACTGGACAGGGAAAATGTGGTACATATACACCATGGAATATTATGCGGCCATCAAAAACGATGAGTTTGTGTCCTTTGTAGGGACATGGATGAACCTGGAAACCATCATTCTCAGCAAACTGACACAAGAGCAGAAAATCAAACACCGCATGTTCTCACTCATAGGCGGGTGTTGAACAATGAGAACACATGGACACAGGGAGGAGAGCACTACACACTAGGGTCTGTTGGGGAGAAATGGCGGAGGCACGGGAGGGTGGGGAGGTGGAGAGAGATAGCATGGGCAGAAATGCCAGATATAGGTGAAGGGGAGAAAGGCAGCAAATCACACTGCCATGTGTGTACCTATGCAACAATCTTGCATGTTCTTCACATGTACTCCAAAACCTAAATTGCAATAGAAAAAAAAAAAAAAAAAAAAAAACCAGCTCATATCATTTATGCATGACAAGGTCTCTTGAATCGACTGATTTTACCCTTTGCCAATAGTGTTCTTGTTCCATCCATTCTGCTCTTTCAACTCTCATACCTGAATTGATTCTGAATCTGTGATGATGTCTGAAATGTTCCTTATTAAGGATAATTGCTTTCAGTATCACCAAATGAAGCCATGTGTATTAGTCAGGGTTCTCTAGAGTAACAGAACTAATAGGATGGATATATATAAAAAGAGGAGTTTATTAAGTAGTATTAACTCACAGGATCACAAGGTCTCACAATGGGTTGTCTGCAAGCTGAGGAGAAAGGAAGCCAGTCCAAGTCGAAAGGCTAAAGAACTTGGCGTCTGATGTTCCAGGGCAGGAAGCATCCAGCACTGAAGAAATATGTAGACTGGGAGGTTAGGCCAGTCTAGCCTTTTCACATTTTCCTGCCTGCTTTATATTCACTGGCAGCTGATTAGATGTTGCCCATCTAGATTAAGGGTGGGTCAGCCTTTCCCAGTCCACTGACTCCAATAGTAATCTCCTTTGGCAACACCCTCACACACACACACCCAGGATCAATAATTTGCATATTTCAATCCAATCAAGTTGACACTCAGTATTAACTATCACACAATGCAAAGCAGTACTGTTCATCCCTAGACTGATTCCAGTTAAGACAAAAGAACTGTTATAAACTAGGATACCAAATGAATTGGAAAATGTGAGTAGTTGATTATTTGATTAGGTTATATTAATTAACCTGACCTTCCATTTTCCTCAGACTTCTTTATAGTACAGCTGTTAACTTGTTGTTCCTTTTAGAAACTGAGGCATCAGCTATGAATGTATTAAAGTCTGTGTAGCAAGACATTGGCTAATTTTTCAAATAACATTTCATTCAGAAATTATTATTTCTAGAATAATAATAAAGAGGGGTATGTTGCTTTGAAGGACCTTTGTAACTTTGGCCCCTAATGAGTACTTGTTCATATGGCTAACTAGAACCACCTATATCGCCTAGAATATTGCTAAGTCAGGGATGCTGACAAAATAGTGTGTCTTTTCTATATATTCTCTAACTTGGACAAATGTCACTGTCAAAGATTAGGGCCCAGCAACAAGCTCAACTGCCCTCAGACAACTCAAAGATAATAAAGATCATAAAATAAAAATAGGAAGTTAATAGCTAAACAATCTACTGTGAGAATTACTCCCATGGGCTGTACAAGTTCCATAACACCAACCGAAGCTTTATCAGAGACATAGTAAGTTGATGAAAATCCTTCAGTTTTTACCATGTTCAACTATTTATCTTGGGAACCACAGTGTTGTCTCTAGCCAGCAAAAACACATTATTGTTTTGCAAAAATATTGAGGGTCTTTGTTTGATGCTTTTATAGCTATTACTTTTCCTTAGAAATATAAACTTAAACCTTTCTTTCAAAAGTGATCTTAACTGGGGTGAGATAGTGTCAAAAAATAATTCAAAAGAATGGATAAGACCCAGTGCTTGATAGCACAACAGGGTGACTATAGTCAATAATGACTTAATTGTACATTTAAATAACTTAAAGAGTAATTGAATTGTTTGTAACTCAAAGGACAAATGCTTGAGGGGATGGATACCTCATTGTCCATGATGTGTTTATTTCACATTGCATGCCTGTATCAAAACATCTCATGTACCCCATAAACACATATACCTACAATGTACTCACAAAAATTGAAAAATGAAAAAAATTAAAAGTTCCATCTTTTTCCCAGCTCCTCCTCCTTTGCTTTAGAGGCTCCCGGACAATTCAAAACTTGGGTCAAAAACTGAGACATAAAACAACACAGAAAAGGCATAATATAAAAATATGAGTTGTGGTATGACTCTATTGCAATTGCTATACTAAAATAAAATTTATCCCTTTCCAAGCCTGAAAGAGTGAGTCAGAGGAAAGCAGAACATCTGTGTAAGCTGGTGTCATGCTTCTGTGATTGACTACCTTCTTTTTCAGTTTGAATTTGGAGCTGCTAATTCTCCACTCTGACTCAAATTGAGTAATGTCTACCCACATAAGGTTGTCATGAGTAAACTGTCCTCAGGTCCCATGTAAAGGGATGATAGTATAGGAAAAATTGTTATCACAGGGAATTTCTTCTCTTTTAGGTGCACAGTTTGGTTATCAATTAGTAACAGGGTTTGAAGGAGCCTTAAAGTTCTTCTAGTTTAAGCACTCAAAGCTGGTATCTTACCAGATGAACACTCAATGAGCGAATACACCGAGCCATGGGGAGCTCAGCAAGGGTCAACTCTCCAGTGAATTATTCAAAAAATTAATTACAGAATTTTGAAACTGTTGCTGTTTTGTAAATATTTAGGAAACATAAAATTAGATCTATCAGGGCTTAAGGAGGGTGACATTTGGAATTCGATGAACTTGGTGTGAATTTCTTGCTTCACTGTTTAATAGTTCTATGATTTAGGGCAGTTAACTTCTCTGAGCTTTCATTGCTTTTTCTGTAAAGTGAGCAGGACAAACTCAATCTTCCTGAGTTTACGAGGATTAGCAAATATAATGTTTGACAAACACCTAGCACTCTGTCTTTCTGGCAGAATATTTTTATTTTTTTCTTTTTATAAGCAGAAAAAATATCCACATATACAAAAAGCAAATAATTCAGACCATATATTATTTTCCTACTTGAGTCTAAGGACGGTGAGTAGAAGAAGGTGGTTGGATTAATTCAGTATATCTTTTGCTTATTTCAAAAGCTAGAACTATTATTTAAAATAAATTCATCTGTTAACTCTCCTGGTATCCTTTAGTTACTTTTCTATTCTCATTTGACATACTATTAGTTTTTTAAAAGTTAATTTTAACAACAATCTCTGTAGAACTGAGGATTGAAGACTCCATTACTATTTTTTAAAATAATCTTCCTTGCCTTGCTTGACGGAATAACCTAGAATCTCGTCCTATACACGTCAGACCCACAAAAAGTGGGCATTATCAATATTTCAACAAAATTCCTCATAATGGCTGTGGAGACGATGTTAAAAACATTTTTTTTTCTGAATCTTGTCACTGATTTTTGGTGGAAACAAACATGAAGAGAGAAGGAAAAGGAAAAAAGGAGACAATGTGTATATAGCTTTAGTGTTTGTAATATATGTGCAAAAAACGTTCAAGTGATTTGGGGCATTAATTTTATCATTTTGCCAGTGGAAAATGTATATTATTAGAAACTTAATGACTTAAAGAACTAGTATTCTTCTATTTAAGGTTATTTTGTCACAAGAGTAGAATATGCTGTTTTTAGAGAAAAGCAAGTCAGATCTCACAAGATGTGATACAATTATATCTAAGATCACATTAGTGTGATAAATAATGTGTAAATTAATCTCAATCATCCAATAAACTATTCAGGCAGACATAGTATCTTGTATCATGGGTTAATTAACTTTTCTTCCAATATTCATTGTTGGAAAAGTTGACATTTAACTTATATCATCTGGATTCCATTTATACCTTCTCTAGTAAAACAATTCTAAGGTTAAAAATATTCTAGGGATGACCTCTAGATAACTCTTTTTTCCCCCACAGAGTTCAAATTATTGGACATTTTACTTCCATTTGTAGCTGAAGCTATTCTATGAAATTTCATTTTTAGTATCTTTATGGATGAAGAAATATCCAGAAAACCAAACTATGGGATCCAGCCACTCAGGGCAATGAAAAAAAATAACAAGTGAGCCATTTAATGATTATTCCTTTCAGTTCTTTGCCTGTGTTTCAAAATGGAAATTTCCTGAGCCTTGAAAGGAGAGGGATTTTGTTGAAAGTCATTCAGATTTTCTCCTTGAGAACCTGTCCTCTGTGACATATGGCAGGGTATCCCCATGAGGGGACCACGGTTCTGTGAATCTTATCTTCCATTCCTACCCCTCCTTGTATACTTCAAGTGGAATTCTGGACAAAGGTAAAAGAAACGCCATTTTCCAGTCTAAAATTTAGTGAGTGGCCAGAGTTGTGTTAACCTTTTCTCCAATTATGTCTTGCAAACAGAAATATTTACATGATAGTTTGACTACCTCAAAGTTACTACCGAAATTTAAACATGAAATAAAATATATTGACAAATTCTCTTTGGTTTAAAGGCATTTGTAAAAGCTTATCAGGTTTTATAAAAGAGAAATTTCTGAGTTAAGGGTGTCCTACTGTAAGACAAGTTGAATTTGGTTAAGGAAATAGTTTTATGCAGTATTTTCATAGTACAAAGGACTGGAAAGGACTGATGATTAAGTGGATTGTAGCTCAAAAAGTGAATGTGTATGGGTCTCTTTTTCAGCTCATTATTAAATATTATATAAAATATCTCCAATTTATTTGAGATTCTGATTTTATCATTTATTAAGTCTAGTGGCAAGAACAGACTAGCCTAGAGGGGAAAAGTGGGTAAAGGAGAAACAAATGACATTTTAGCATACTCATGCAAACAATATCTAAATTACACATACGTCTCAAGCAGGTTTTTGTCCTTAGTCAATTCATTAACCGCTTCAAGTAATTACGCTTTTAAAAAATCTAAGCATATTGTCCTCTTTCCCACTGATTGAAAATTCTGAATCAAACACTTTTGTACTCAGAGCTTTTCTGGGAAAAGGCAAGTTTAATTTTGAGAGTTCCTAGTAAGCCATATCACATTGTGAATCACATAGACATAAGCTCTCCAGAATTAAAACAAACTAGTATTGCTCGCCCTTGTTATCCCCATCCAAATATTTGATTTGATAGCTGCACATTGGAAGAACCAAAATGTACACTTAAAATAAATGAGCATGTTTTATTCTATCCTAGTAATAGAAAATTATCTTTCATTTCATTCTCTAAGAACTCCAAGAACTTCAAGAATATATGGAGTTTTAATAAAGGTGACTGACTACAAATAATCTGCTCAACCATAAAGTTCAGTTTATTAAATCTTTATTGAATGTCTATAATTCATCAGATTTTGGATACCAAAGTGAAGGAAACTGCCTCTGTCCTCCAAGATCACTTAGTTTAGTGATAAAGCAGATGAGACTATGTTATAATAAACAATACTCTATAATGTATTGATTGAATATGCCCTTTAACTACTGACCATTCATTTCCAAACTTTACTAAATTTCTCGGTTTTATGAAATGTTGTGAAATACTATAGTTAAAGGCAATAATGGTAAGCTTCCATGGAACATATTCAAGGAAATTAAGAATATCAGAACACTGCCTTCCATCAATTGGCAAGGTCAACAACTTGTATGCCCTTCTGGAGATGACACAGTCCAAAATTTTGATATTCCTCCAGAATACGGAGTCAAAATTTACCATGTGCCAGGCATATTTGGAAAGTACATTAACAGGAAATGTTCTATAACAAGAAATTGAATCACTTGGAAGGGCCAGAAATGGAAGTAGTTCACATATACAAAAGAAATAATCTGGAAGAAGATACCAGAACAATAAGGGTCTTCTCAAATTTGATTTGCAAAATATAAAAAAGGAAGAGATACTCATGTTATTTTCAGGAGTGTGAATATTACAATCCTCTCTTGGTATCTGTGGGATGTTGCTTTCAGAACCCCAGGATACCAAAATCCTAAGATGTTAAACTCTCTTATCTAAAATGGCATAGAACTTGCATATAACCTATGCCTATTATCCTGTATACTTTGAATTATCTCTAGATTACTTGTAGTATCTAATACAATGTAAATGCTAGGTAAATAGTTGTTATGCTGTATTATTTTTTATTGTTCTATTGTTATTTTTATGAAGATATTTTGAAATTTGTATTTTAAGTTTCTGGGTGTATACATGTGGCATGGTGGTTTGCTGCAACTATCAACCCATCACCTAAGTATTAAACCCAGCATGCATTAGCTATTTTTCCTGGTGCATTCCATGCCCCACCCCTCAAAGTGCTCCAGTGTATTTTGTTCCCACTGTTCAGTTCCCACTTATGAGTAAGAACATGTGGTGTTTGGTTTTCTGTTCCTGCGTTAGTTTGCTGAGAATAATGGCTTCCAGTTCCATCTGTGTCCCTTCAAAGGGCATGATCTTTTTCATTTTTATGGCTTCATAGTATTCCATGGTGTATATGTACCACATTTTCTTTATCCAGTCTATCATTGATGAGTATTTGGGTTGATTCCATGATTTTGCTATTGTGAATAGTGCTGAAATGAACATACATGTGCACATATCTTTATAATAGAATGGGCTGGGCGTGGTGGCTCATGCCTATAATCCCAGTACTTTGGGAGGCTTCGGAGGGTAGATCACAAGGTCAAGAGATCAAGACCATCCTGGTCAACACGGTGAAACCCCGTCTCTACTAAAAATACAAAAATTAGTTGGGCATAGTGGTGCACTCCTGCAGTCCCAGCTACTCAGGAGGCTGAGGCAGGAGAATTGCTTGAACCCAGGAGGCGGAGATTGTGGTGAGCTGAGATGGCGCCACTGCACTCTAGCCTGGGTAACAAGAGCGAAACTCTATCTCAAAAAAAAAAAAAATAGAATGATTTATATTCCTTTGGGTATATACCCAGTAATGGATTGCTAGATCGAATGGTATTTCTTGTTGTAGGTCTTTGAGGAGTCTCCACACTGTCTTCCACAATGGTTGAACTTATTTACATTGCCAACAACAGTGTAAAAGTGTTCCTATTTCTCCACAACCTTGCCAGCATCTGTTGTTTCTTGACTTTTTAATAATTGCCATTTTGACTGGCATGAGATGCAATCTCATTGTGTCCACAGTTGGTTGAATGCACTGATACTGAGGGCCAACTGTATATAGTGTAAGTAGTGTTCCCTAACACTATATACACTTGGCTTCCCAAGTAGAACTGAGAGCCAAATATAAAATACAATAAACACTATCTTCTCTACGTCTCTCTCTCTCACACACACACACACACACACACACACACACACACACGTACGTGTGGTATCTAGTGATCGAGAAATAACAGCCAGGAAACTGCAACTTGTTCTCAGGAAATAAGAGCAGCTGGCAATGGTATCTTAAATATAAGCAGGTCTAGTTTTACTTATTACTTTTTATTTTTAACCAGTATACACAGATGTGCCGCAATATTTAAATGGGTCATTTGATAAATATTTCAAGAAAGAGAGAAATCTTACTAAGATGATTTTAACAAGGCTAAAATGTGGATCTCTTTACATTTTGACTGTTTTAATAGGTGAAAACAGACTGTAAATTTACTTCTGATAGCCATTTAGCCTTGGGACTTCTACCTCAGCCTGACAGCGATGTCTTCTAATTGCTACCTACTGATGTCAACAGGTTTTACCCTTTTTAAAAAATTTTCTGTGTTTTCTTTCTAACATAGTACTTAACTCATGTTTTTCCTCATCCCAGCACTAATGAACAGTTCTTCTAGGATCATTGCACTGGAGTTTGAGCAAAGATTACATTGGAAATTTGGTAGTCAAGATTTGTCATTACTCTTCTCAATTTCATAGCTTTAGTATACAAACAAACCCCTCCCACCCCCTCTTGTACTTTCTTTCACAAAGAAAGAAAGATAGATGAAAACCCAAAAAAGGAGCCATTCCAAAATATTTGGTATTCAGCATCTTATACTGAAATCCTCTGTTGCTATTCAATCTATTCCAAGTTTAATTTTTCTTTATAAATTATTTGGGAAGAAAAAATTATATTTTCCCTGCTATTGCTGCTGTCATTTTATTTGACTGATTTTCTGTTTATTAGTCATTCATCTGGATTGGTGCCTGTATATTTTCCAAAAGGCTCAATATGAAAAAATATTTCTTTGGCCATATTGAATCTTAGCACAAAATTTTATTCTTTCCAGATTCTGATGATCTTCACAGATATTTTCTTATTTATGCCTATAACACGCTTGTAGATTTAAAAAAACACACTGCAATAGTACTGTTTATAAAATAAGAAACAGACAAAAGCTAACTTGATTAATGTTACATTGGCCTGTAGGTGAGGAACGAGAAAGAGACAAAAGTAAACAATTAAAAATCCTATGTCTCCTGGTTTCTCCTATGCAGAACATTTTTCTTGATGACTCTATAAGGCAGGTAACTAATACAGTCATCATGGATGAGCAGAAAAATGATTTTGGGAAAGAAAATTGAGACTGGGACTAACTGTTACTGCCAGGGTAAAGGGCAGTGGTTGGGCACTGCTGACAGGATTAGCAAGTAATCAGGAAAGATCAGATGCCTTCTTTCTCTTTCAATTTTGCAGCCTCCCTCTAGAGCCCCTATTGGCAAAACCTAACCAGGACCAAGTAGCAAAGGGAACATGTGGTATGCAGAGTCCCATCCTGGTGGCAGCGTCACTAAACAATGTGTAGAATTGTTTATTTGGAACTGAGAGACAACAGCTTAATAACAATCAGCAGAGCCTATTCTGATTACTTAGTGTCTGTAGCCATCCTGCGAATACTTAACTTCTATAAAACAGAAGTCTACACTTTCTATCCTTCCTTCAAATAAATATGTTTCCCCTTTCCCCAATACAAAGTTTCAACGTTTATGATGTCCATCTCTAGCTGATATTAAATAGCCTTAAATTCTGCTTAAACGTTTTATAATCTAAAGCTTACATTGTAAACTTAACTGCTAGCAAAAATGTTTCTATAAAATAATGAGGGGGAAAATCAGAGAGAGGAAAAAAGATTGTGTGCACTTTCACACACCCACACACTACCTATATATACATATATATGAGTTCTTATATATGTTTGTGTATTTGCGTGTGTGTATACACACACAAAAATCAAGGGAAGAAATAGACGTAGCTGATACACCCCTTTTTCTTTCATGAGATTACAAATAATTATTATAAATTCCTTCTTCCACTGCTCCATCCATGTTTCTTTGCCCTAACCAGAACTCAGTTAGTAGGTGTTCTTTCCTATAGAGTGACATTCTCTATGGGTCTGAATCCTTAGTCCTAACTTGCTCCTTTTTTGAGTTAGTTTTCCATTACTATTTTCTCTTGATGATAAAAATACTAAGAGACAGTATGGAAGTATTAAGAAGGCAGTTCTGAACATATTCCATTTTATTTATATTGTGTAGCCATAACAAAAATTATTCTTAGTAATCAGAACGCATCTTCTGTGATAACAAAACTGTCAATGGCAGGTGACTTTCATAGGCATATTGTTCCATAATATATGCCAACCTTCCAGGTCTCTTGGCCTGTTCTTACCATAGAATGTGGCATGTTCACACTGGCAAGTGCACGTTTCAGCAGTTGAACTAAACAGTGCTTGCTCTCATGGAGATTCCGGTTCTAGGAAATCATATGATGTTGGTTATATAAAGCTCAAGCATCTTTCAAAGTTTTTACACTCATTGTCTTTCTCTATAATTTATGCTTGCTACAATAAGATAGTGTCTCTGTTTTCTAAATAAAAATTGCCCCCAGAATGATATTAAGAGAAACAATTTGATCTCAGGAATATTTCAGAGGGCCGGGCACAGTGGCTCATGCCTGTACTCCTAGAACTTCAGGAGGCTGAGGCGGGCAGATCACCTGATATCAGGAGTTCAAGACCACCCTGGCCAACATGGCAAAACTCCATCTCTACTAAAAATACAAAAATTAGTCAGGCGTGGGGGCACATGCCTGTAATCCTAGCTACTTGGGAGGCTGAGGCAGGAGAAGCACTTGAACCCAGGAGGCAGAGGTTGCAGTGAACTGAGATTGCACCACTGCACACCAGCCTGGGCTACAGAGCAAGACTCCTCCCCCTCAAAATAAATAAATAAATAAATAAATAAATAAGAAATATTTCAGAAAAACTGCAACTTGCCGTCATAAAATATTCAATGTTAAGTTTAACTGCTTAGACTCTGGTACAAAGTAGATTCAGGCTTGCACCATCGTTATTTTAATACTTGGGAAGTTCAGTTGTGATCCTGAATTTGAAGAAATTTCAGTCTCTTTCAGGGTGATTTTTATAATCTTTGTATGTTCCTCTCTCCCACATAAAGTTTACTTTTATGATCTTGCTTAAAGCAAGTGGCTTCCTGCATGCCTTCATTTCTTTAATCTCTCCTGGGAAATCTTCAGATCCGAGAAGGCTTACTTTCTTCTCTGTTTCTGGCCTCTGCACTGAATGCTGTTTCTTAAAAACAGTGCTAGCCGTATTTAAATACCAATTCAAGTAAATTGTGATTATTTTACCTATTGTTCTAGGTTAATGAACCTTCATCCATGGACATGATGTCTCTCTGCCCTGGTTCTTTATAACTCTTAAATTTGCCTCCTGCCAGACATTGTTTGAGGTGATTTCTATGTATAATTCTACCTAATTCTCACAACAACCCTATGAAAAAGCAATGTTATTATTTCTATTTTATAGATGAGGATATTGAGATCCAAAGAGGGTGAGGTGATTTGCTCAAGGCTACATGGAGGCTATGTGATCCTAGTGGCTGGCATATTTTTTTCAAGGTCTTGTTCATAACACCTTGTAAGAGAATTTATGTCTGTAATATATACGTTCGTTTTAAGAATTAACTGAGTATAAGAGCAATGTCATTCAATAGTGGGTGCATTGCCACAGATGAAAATATGCTTTATTAATAAAAATGGCTTTATAATAATAAATGTTTATAATAATAATGTTCTTCTGTTTTGTGTTTGACATAGCATATCTGCAGTTGTGTATTCAATTTCAGCTATCATATTTCAAGAGGGATATTACCCTAGAAAGTATCCAGGAGGAAAGTTTTAGTTTCTGAAAACCATGTCATATGAGACACTACTGAAGGGACTGATGTAAAAGTAAAAAAGGAATGATGTAAAAGTGAAAGTTTAACTGTCTTCAGTCATTTAGAAGAATACCCTGTAGAAAAGACATTTAAACTTCTATACATATTGCAATCTAGCTAATCATGTACAGTACTTTGCTAAAGGCTGCTTAGTGGTGTTTAATATTACTTTACTCTGTTCAAGTCCTGGTTTTATGTTTGTTTTCCATTTTTTTGTGTGTGTTTTTAATTCATTTTTAAACTGTCTGATATAGGTTGCTAGGTTCCAAGAAGCAATTTATGTTATTCATTTTGTATAAGACCATACAAAATTAGATTCCCAATTATTTTAAATGGTGAATATTCCCTTTTAAAAATAAAACAGTAGCTATGCTTTTTTCAATTTAGTATCTATTGGTGGATAGAAGAGGTCTGCTTCATCATGCTTTAATGATGATTTGACTGAATTATTATTTGTCCTAGTGTTACAACTAGTTATTATGTGTTTTTTAATGGATTATTTTTTAGAACAGTTTTCAATTCACAGAAAAGTTGAGTAGAAGGTACAGAGATTTTCCATATGCCTCCTACGCCTAAACATGCATACCTTCCCCATTATCAACATCCTGATTCACATATCATTATGCGACACAGTCCATAGTTTACGTAAGTGTTCACTTTTGGTGTTGTACATTCTATGGGTTTTGTATATGACATGTGTCCACCATTATAGTATCATGTAGAGTAGTTTTACTACCCTAAAAGTCCTCTGTTCTCGTATGGATACAAGGCGGGAAACATCACACACCAGGGCCTGTTGGTGCGTAGGGGACAAGGGGAGAGAGAGCATTAGGACAAATATCTAATGCATGCAAGGCTTAAAACCTAGATGATGGATTCATGGGTGCAGCAAATCACCATGGCACATATGTACCTATATGACAAGCCTGCACATTCTGTACATATATCTCAGAACTTAAAATAAAATAAAGAGTGCAGATGTGAGAGCCAAATAGATTGGATTCAAACCTGGTCTCGATCACTTACTAGCTATGTGATATTTGGTAAGTCACACATCCTCCCTGCCTCATTACTCTATAAAGTGGGCATGATAAAAAGTTTTACAGTATTGTTTTGAGGACTTAAGGAAATACTACTTGTTAAAACTCCTAATACCTTGCTTGGCATGTGGCCCTCAATAAATATTAGATAGTATAAAAAACGTCTGTTCTCTGCCACTATGTGTTTCCAAAAGAAAAAAAAATTCATATAATTCTTGCAATTTTTGTTCTATGTTTGGTTTAATATGAGGAAGCTTGCATTTTTACTTGTATAGATTTCTTAGTAATGCTATACTGTACTTTAAAATGGTCTTAGAGTTTCCTGTAATGAAAGACAGATTCTGGCCCAAAGATACATATATACACATATATACATAGATATATGTGTGTGTGTGTATATATATACACAGATATATGTGTATATATATATATATATGTATATATATACACACACACACATATATACATATATACACAGATACATGTGTGTATATATATGTATGTGTCTATATGTGTGTATATATATACACACATAGGTATCTGTGTATATATGTATCTTATGTGTGTGTATGTATATATGTGTGTGTATATGTACACACATATATATCTGTGTATATATGTATCTTATTTATATATTGTATATAATATGTAATATATATGTATATGTAAAAGTTCATAAAAGCATGGTAGCTTTGAATAACCATGACCACATCTTAGGTAAAACTATGTTCAAGGTATACTCTAATATGTACACTAATTTAATGACCACTTATGCTAATAGTGTCTGGCACAGGTGTACAGGTTGAGAAGTACTTTCAGTGAATAATATCAGACAGTTGTGCATTTAGAAAGTAGTGCACCACATAACGTTTAAATGTGCATAGATGGTTAAAATAAATATCACACTTCAATTTCAGTGTGTTGTAATAATCCATGGCGAGAAGGAAAACAAAGTTTATAAAAAGTTCCCTTTCACGTGTTCTGTTTGAAATCTGCTGGCACCTTCAATTTTGACTATTTAAATGCAGCTTCCTCCATCACAGCTGGGTGCCTGTGAATAAGAAATATTTAAATAAACTGCTAAATTTTCTATATGGAATTTTTAGAATTCCCACATTATACATCTGCATATGCAATTTCAGCTAAGTCATAAAATAGCATAATAGTAATATATTTCTTACTTTACTAATTATTAACTAGCATTAAAACAGATTGCTGGAATATTCGATATGATTTTCTAATGGCTGCTTAGTGTTAAAAAGTAAAGGTGCTACTGCTGGTGATTCACTGAGAGATTTCAAAATGTTCTTGTCACAGCAATAATAATTTAAATGAGTTGAAGTTAGAGTCCTATACTCTTACAGTATGGTTGAGGTTTGGAGCCCATGAGCTTTATGAGAATGAATGAATATAATCCTTAACTACTCTTACAAGGTACCTGTGATAAATTTGATAAACCAAAGACAGCTAGGATGTTTTGCAGGCAGATCGGTGGATCGGATAATATAAATTCAAGAGGCCATTTTTAAATTTTATTTTTCATCTTTGCATGCCTCCTTGTGTGCCTAGCACAGTTCATTGCACATAACAGGGAGTAAAACAACATTGGCTGAATGAGTGAATGGGTTCGTAGAGTCCAAGATCTATCCAGAGCTGAGGTGGAGTACATAGATGGTAACTGCTTACGTTTTGCTCTATCCCCTTGGGAAACATGAGCATTTGAGTGACCTGTGCACCTCTCTACACAAGCCAGAAACCAAGTCAATTATGTATCAAACATGGACTTTACATTTAAGAAGTTATATTAAACTAGAGTGACACAATATATAGAATGTTTAAAAAATGTGCAATCACTTATGTAACAGACCCATACATGCATAATCATGCTGCTGTAAGATATATATATAATCATTACAAATAGAGATATATATCCATTTATAATGATAATGTTCATGTTGGAAATCTTTAGCATATAAGTTACGGATATATATGTATATATATCCATTTATAATGATAATGTTCATGTTAGAAATCTTTAGCATATGTTTCAATAAACAAGTATTCAAAACGTTCAATATCAGCTTTATTTTCGACCCTTGCATACTAAAATTCCTCATTCATCTCTGAGCTATGTAGGTATCTTTTTTTCCCTCAAAGCTGCCAGGTAACCCTTGGTATAGTAGAAAAGGAATTAATTTTGCAGTCATACATACCTGGGTTTTAGTGTTAGCCCTTCTATTAGCTCTGTGACCTTAAACACTTAACGTCTTTAAAGTTTAAATACTTCACATATGAAATGGGATAATAATGCCATCTACACAACAGGCTTATTGAGATAATTAAGTAAATTCATATGTAACAAGCACTTACCACATTAAAGTTTCTCAATACACGTTTCTTTCCTTGGATCTGTTTGCTACAATATATATATGTGATTGGAAGAATTTCTTAATCAAGTCCATGAACAATTCTCTTAGCAGTATTTTTGTGTGTTTTTAGAAGTCATTTAAAAATCTGTGTACATCCTTAAACACCTGATGCAGTTCTGCTGCTTAAAATCTCTTTATTGTTTATTAGGACACTATTTGTCTGTTATTGATCTTATCACCAAACAGTAGATATCATCACAATTTATTTATATTTTTCAGCACAGCTTCACATTCAAATTGTGGATCTATTTTATCAAACTACTTTAATATAACAGAACAACTAATGAATAGTTAACTAAAGTGAGTTTTTAGATAACATGGACTAAGATGCTATTTCCACTGCTCATGGGTTGGTTTCATAAGCCAAAAAAATGGAACTTTCTAAATGCCTTGATCCCATTTCTAAGTCATTTCATTATCACCCCATAGTGAATGTACCCTCTTAGATAACCTTAAATTATTTACTATTGAAGATAACAGAATAATAAGACTTAGCCTTTGGATCTTTCTGTAGGCAAGTGTAGCACAGACTTCACTGAGTCCTAAGAAAAGGTCCAAGGTTTCTTAAATTCAGCTGACTATACATTTGAAGATTGCATTGCGCAGCTCAGTGACTCTCCCAGACATTGTATTTGGTGGGGCATACTTTGTGACACTCTCAGGGAAAAAAAGTATCTGGTGTGCTGGGGCTAGGGATATGATGCTGAGCTTAAGACCCATGCAGGAAGCTGCAGCAGGTTAGTGGTTGGATAGCTAAATAGTGAAAGATTAGTGATTGGCTAAGGGCCTAGAAGATAACGTGCAAGGCAAGCCCAAAGAGGAAGAGACAGCTGGCTAAACAGAATAAAAGTCATAAACAAAATAAAATGGGACAGTGATTCTAGGGAGTAATTCACTGCAGAGAAATTCCACGGCTAAAAATGGATGATTCAGTAAGTTCCTATAACAGGCCCATGATGATATGAATAATGAATGGTGGAGATATTTTGAAAATGAGAGGTGAATCTGCTCTGATCATCATGGAAGAGTAGGTGAAGAATAAATGTTCTTATAGGAGTTAGGGAAGCTGAATCATTAGATACAGTAGCAAGCTTTTTGTACTAGAATCAACCAAGAGGTTAAGAAAAGACTTACTGCTACATATTAAAACCAGATTTTTATGTTAAATTATTCTGAGTCCTTTGCAGAAACAGGAAAAAAAATACTAAAATTTGTATAGAATCTCACATTTGTATAGAATTTTCAAAACAACCTTGATAAAGAATGAATTGGAGACCTCACTCTTGCTGATTTCAAAACATATTACATTACAGTAATCAAAACAGTGTGGTACTGGCACAAAGACAGAGACATATAGACCAATAGAAGAATAGAGAGCCCCAAAATAAATTCTCATGTATATGGTCAAAGAGTCTAACAAGATGCCAAGATCACACAATGGGGAAAGGGCAGTCATTTCAAAAAATGGTACTGGGAAAGCTGTATAGCCACATGCAAAAAAATGAAGTTAGGCTCTCATTTAATACCTTATAAAAATTAACTCAAAATGGATTAAAGATATAAATGTAAGACCTAAACTAAAACACTTCTAGAGGGAAACATATAAGAAAAGCTTCATGACAATAGATTTGACAGTAATTTATTAGATATGGTACCAACATCACATGCAACAAAAACAAAAATACACTAATGAAACAAAGGTCAAACTTAAAAACTTCTACACTTTAAAGAATCAACAGAATAAAAAACAGAATCAATGTACAGAATAAGAAGAATAATTATAAATTATACATCTGACAAGGGGTTAATATGCAAACTATCTAAATAACTCCTACAAATAAATAGCAAAGAAATTAACCTGATTATGAAATAGGCAAATAATTTGAGTAGACATCTCTCCAAAAATGATATAAAAATGGCTATCAAGTATTTTACAGGGGACCCTACATCACTAATCATTACAGAAATACAAATCAAAATGACAATGAGATATCACCTTACACCCATTAGTATGACCACTAAAAAACAAACAAAAACAGAAAATAATGAGTGGTGGCAAAGATGTGGAGAAATTGGAATCCTTGTGCCTTGCTGGTGGGAATGTAAAATGATTCAGCCACTGTGGAAGACAGAGTGAAGACTGTTCAAAAACACCTAAACATAGAATTACCATATGACCCAGCAATCCCACTTCTCCATATATTTCCAAAATAATAGAAAATAAAAGGGTCTTGAAGAGATATATGTACACCTATGTTTATTGCAGCATTATTCACAATAGCCAAAATGTAGAAGCAATTCAAATGTTCATTGACAGATAAATGGATAAATAAAATGTGGTATATACAATGCCATATCATATTATTTCATTGTTAAAAAGAAAATTCTGTCACACACTAAAACATGGATGAGCCTAGAAGACTTTATACTAAGTGAAATAAATCATTCACAGAGATATATATATATTGTATTATTACACTTAAGTTAGATATCTGAAATAGTCAAAAGCATAGAAATGCAAAGTAGAATGGTGATTATCAGGGGCTGTGGCAGGGGGAAATGAAGAGTTGTTTGATTCAGTAGGTATAGCTTCAGTTTTGCAGATGGAAAATTCTAGAGATCTGTTATACAATAATATGAATATCATTAACACTACTGAATATACGCTTCAAGTGGCTAAGAGGATAAGTTTTATATTATGTGTTTTTACTATAATTAAAAATGAAAAATACAAGAAACTTCCACTGTAGCTACAAAAAACAAATGAATCCACTTAAAGCCTTAAAACGTAAGCCTTGCATATGTGACATGTCTGTGCATCAGGTGGCTTAACACTTGCCAAAGCTTGCACAACCAGCTGGCTGTGAGCTGGAAACCAGATCTTCTGACTTTCAGTACAATGAGGTTTCTTCTGGAGATTCCTATTACCTTACCCTCTGCTAGCATGGCATCTAACACCTAGGGCCTACTCCAGTGAAAATTTTAGAAGAAATAAATGCTTCCCACATTGCCTAATCACCTCCTGTTCTAGTTAGGTGAAGGAAAAAATAGATATTTTCCTCAGTTTTCTAGGTGTGTACCAGAAGAAGCAATTCTGCATGTAAACAATTTTACTTCTGTTAGTAAAATGGACATGACATAAAGACGCAAACATATTTCAAAATACAAAACAATTCTGGATAGATATTTTAAAAATACTTAAAATGGAGTATTGCTGTTTAATGTCTCCATTTGACACAGACACCATTGGTTGTCTACTTTTGAACATGTAAGATTTGCCACTGTGGTGCACCTGGCCCGAAAATACATGTTTGCTACTTATTTAGAAATGGATTCAAAAGGATAATTTTGGAACCTTTGGTTTTCCACACAGTATTTTTGGAACCTATTATGTTACATACTTCTTTCAGCCACCAGGTGGCATGTGCTTTGCTGTGAAAATATACAATGAAAATGTATACTAAAGATGTATTCTAATGAGATGAATTATATCTGATTTTACATATCTAACAAAAAACAATGATAATGTATTTTATTATGAATTCGATCAGTGAAAAGCTATATTATAATAGAGTTCATAGTTATGAATATGTCACTTAAAGTTAGAGCTTCAGGGCAGATAGTTACCCTAGCAAAGAACCCATAAATAAAATTTATAGTTGGTTTAAAGTAGCTGAGCATAGTTTCATTAATTTATATTTTCTCAACTGAAAGCATTAATTTTTAAAATGAGCTGTTCTTCTAAAATAGAAGTTAAAAACCCACATATACAATTTTATTATAATTCAAAACCCAGATTATCAGTAATAAATCTACACACAAGTACCTAAGTATCAGACCAAATAAAGGTAAAAATAGGCTGTAGTTTAGAAAACTTTCAAATATTAAGAAAAATGAGAAGATAATTATTTATCTTGCCAAAAAATCATCCTACATAAGTATTCACTGCCATATTACTTTAAAGGGTGAATTTTCTGACTTATCACAAAAATGAGAAGAAAGGGCAACCAGGTGCTTGTAAAGTTGTGCCAACCTTCTGGGGCTGAAGAAGTCTTTGAAAAAGTAAGAAGACAGTATTCACTATTTTCCTCTTTCTCAATAATTTGCTTTTCTTTCTATCTCCAACCCCAAATCCAAGTAGATAAGCCTTTTTATTGTCAGTATTCAAAAGAATAATAAAGCCAAAAGCAGAGAATATGAAATTTTCTTAGCTCCGGTTGTCAAAAAATTAAGCTTTTAGGAGATACGCCTATTTAAAAAATATTTATTCTGTTAATCAAACCCTAAATCCTATGCCCTATTTTTAAACTTATTTTTAATTGACAAAAATTGTATATATTTCTGGTATGTGACATAATATTTTGAAATTACATATTGCAGAATGTCTAAATCATGCTAATCAACATATTCACTACATCACACACTTATCATTCTTTGTTGTGATAAGGTATTAAGTCTATTTTTTTAGCAATTTCGAGATACACAATATGTTGTTATTAACTGTAGTCACCATGTCGTACAATAGAACCTTTGAAATTATTCCATCTAGCTAACTGAAATTTTGTGTCCTTTGACTAGTATGTCCCCAATCACTGCCTCCACCCCAGCTTCTCATACCCACAATTCTACTTTATGCTTCTATGAGTTTGATGTTTTAAGATTCCACATATAAGTAAGATTGTCCGGTATTTGTCTTTCTATGCCAGACTTATTTTACTTAACATAATGTTCTCCAGGTTCACCCTTGTTATCACGATTGACAAAATTTCCATCTTCTAAAAGGCTGAATAGTATTCCATTGTGTATATAAACACCACATTTTATATATCTATTCATCCCTTGATGGACACTTAGGCTGATTCAACATCTTGGCTATTGTGAATAATCTGCTATGACCATTGCAATGCAGCTAGCTCTTCCGCATAATGATTTTATTTTCATTGGATATACACACAGTAGTAGAATTGCTGGATCATATAGTAGTTCTATTTTTAATTTGAGGAAGTTCCATGCTGTTTTCCACAATGGCTGTACTAAATTACATTCCTACCAACAGTGTATAAAGATTCCCTTTTCTTCACATCCTCACCAAAGCTTATTATTTATTGTCTTTTTGATAATAGCCATTCTCACAGGTTGGGGGAGATGATTTTGTGTTATTAATTTTCATTTCCCTGATAATTCGTGATGTGGAGAATATTTTGATATACCTATTGGCCATCTGTATTTCCTCTTTTCAGAAATATCTATTCAGATACTTTCCTCTATTTATAAATCAGATTGTTTTCTTGCACTGACCTGTTTGGATTCCTTATATATTTTAAGTATTAACCCTTTATTAGATGTGCAGTTTGCAAATATTTTCTCTCATTCTGTGGGTTGTCTTTTCACACTGTCAATTGTTTCTTTTATTGTGCAGGACCTTTTTAGTTAGATACAATCCCATTTTTCTATTTTTGCTTTTGTCTCCTGTGTTTTCGAGTTCATATACAAAACATCATTGCCAAGGCCAATGTCATGAAGTCTTTCCACAATGCTTCTTGTAGCAGTTTTACAGTGTAACACCTGATATTTAAAACTTAATTTTGATTTGATTTATGTATATGATGTGATATATAGACTAATTCCTGTCTTCTGCATGTGGATATCCAGTTTTTGTCAACATTACTTAATAAACAGAGTGTCCTTCCCCCACTGTGTGTTTTTGGCATCTTTGTGAAAAATCAATTGACTGTAAATACTCATATTTATTTTGCAGCTCTCCATTGTGTTCCATTGGACTATGTGTCTATCTTCATGTTAGTACCATGTTATTTTGGTTACTATAGCAAGAGTGAGCATCCTTGCCTTGTTTCTTATCTTAGAGGAAATGCTTTCAACTTTCCACCTTTGAGTATGATGTTAGCTGTACGTTTGTCATATACGGCCTTTATTGTTTTGAAGTACATTCTATCTATACATAATTTGTTGAGGGTTATAAAAATGAAAGCACATAGAATTTTGTCAAATGATTTTTTTTTTCTGCATCTATTGAGATAATCATATAGATTTTGTCCGCCTTTCTGTTAATGTGGTATATTATAATTTTTTGACTTGTATATGTTGAATCTTCCTTGCATCCCAGAAGTACATCCCACTTGATCATAGTGGGCGATCCTCTTAATGAGCTGTTGAACGTTGTTTGCTAGTATTGTGTTGGGGATTTTTGCATATATTTTCATATAATTTCATCGCATAATTTTATTTTTTGATAACATCTTTGTTTAGCTTTGTTGAATATGACTGTTGACATAGTATAAAAGAAATACAAGGGAAAAACAGAGAAATATATGAGCTGGGGATTTGAGGAAACAGGTTTCTCCTAGAGGCTAGATTAGATGTTACTGTTTAGAGAGGAAGAAGGCATTGTCACATTCCGGAACCAGAATTTCAACACTCTGCTTCCCAGGTGAAGCCCTGGGGAGGCACAGAACCCCAGAGAATGAGTAGCTGTGTAGTCATTCTAGACACATGGGGCCTTATAGAGAGCCTCATAGAGACTTATTCACCTCAAAGGAGTAGAAAAGCATCAGAGAGAGTCCTGTGTGCCAACACTGAACCTAAAGTGGTTACATGGGTAGAGCAAGGGTCATCTCATAGGCACCTTACCTGTACTGATGAGGCCACAAATATCTCAAGGAATGTCTGCAAGGACAAATGCCATCAAGGTTAATATATGCTCTCTACCCTGCAATGTCTTGAGTAGATTTTAGCATTCTAAAACTTAGATGTCACTCAATGGTGGGGGAACCCCAACATTTTCAAGATGGTTTGTTTAAAGCAAAGGGGCTGAGGGCTGAAAATTTAAATTGTGTTGAATCATAGAAAAAATAAGTAAGGTTGAATATATATGTGTATATATATATATATATATATGCACAACTGAACATGTAGAATGAGATTATACTAGCTTCAGAAATCTGATGCTTTTAGTATTTTCTGAGCTTATTGAGCTTATTTTTCTTTTTTTCTTCTGTGGTATGTGGTAAATTTCTTATTAAAATATTGGCCTTTGTCAACTTTACAGTGGGGCATTAATAAACTCAGTTTTGAAGGTTAGAACAAGGTATTTAAGGTGCCAACCTTGTAATTGATGAGTTTCTTAAGAGAACTCATAGGCAACATGAATCTCAAGATAAATGTCTTCCAACCAACTGATTTTCTGTCTTCCATTTCACCCTCATTTTGTGAGTGCCTATAATATTAGACAAGGCTATATTTGATAGAGTTATACAAGACAAACAATACTTTACCCTTATATAAAATACCCACATTCTTAAAGAGGATGCAAAAGTATCAATTAACATGTCCAGAACTTATTACAATGGAGTCTGAGAAGTGCCTGGGTAGATATAGCACAAGACGTCACTGAAGCATGTGAAGGAACAAGAAAAGCTATGCAACACACCCAGTCCTAAATAAGACTCATCTAGATAGGCTTTCCTTGTCTGTAGTTGTCAATGTGTGAGTGTGTATTCATGTGTAACTGGGGCACTTTACATGCTTTTTCCTTTCTGGTACCAGATCTTGGATGTAACTTGTAAGATCTCCTCAACTCAAATATCTATAACAATAATTTGAGGGTTTCTTAACTTGAAGCTTTATGATAATAACAAAAAGGCCTGTTGAGAATAACTGTGCCCCCACTCTGGACTGATGAAGTACCTTAGTCTATATAATTATTTCTAATCTAAGACTGAAATCACTAATCAGGGTCTGCAGAGGGCTCTGATTTCAGTCTATAGCATGGTGAGAGGAATAGTTCTCATCCTTTCTGAATTAATTCTCCTGTTCCATGAGGCTTTGTTTGCATTGGAATATCTACATCTTATTTGTCTTCATTAATTACTAATCTTGGAGAGTTCTTAACCTTTCCTTACCAGCTCTGGTGATGACTACATGATGCCATGACTCTCCCCATTCTTAACCTGAATACTACAAGGTTGGTGTCCATTTTCTCTGAAAGCTGTAATAGTAGAAAGTGTTGTCTAACATTCGTTGAGCACATACTATGTGTGAGAATCTCTTCTACGAATCTAGATGCATTAATCCTTTTACTACTCATTACACATTGTGTGGTTATCTTATGTGAAAAATTGCCTTTAACTTCAATGGAAACTGAAATAGAACCTTGGTTTGCTGTCATGACATTTCATGGTTAATATCATTAAGCACTCCCAGAAACAAGCATAGTTCAGGACTTGACTGTACTCACTTCATGTGCAATATTATGCAGCTAATACCAGGATTACCATCCCTGGAGGTGTCAGAGTATGTTGCATAAAGAAAGTCATGCTTCAACTTTGACTTCAATGGTGACTAGCAATTTGATGTGAAGGTGAGAATAAGAATAGACCAGTAGAGGGAGCAGTATGTATAAAATAATGTTCCCAGATCACGAATGCTTGACACATTTTAAGAATGGCAAATGTTTGTTGCATCACAGGCAGTAAAGAAGATTTTGTTGGAGATGTATGCATTTGAAGCATGAACACTCTGAGGCTGGTTAACCAAAGCCAGCCACTTATCAGGGAGTAAGCCTCTGTTGCTGCCCTGTCTTATGGTTTCCTATTCACTCTTACTTACACTGTAGCTCTCAAAAGAGTTATGAAAACAACGTTTCTCTGTGAAGAAAGGCTCTAAATTAAAACCAAATGCTAGGGCTGGTGATGTAAATGAGGAGTTTAATAAAGTCATGTACCTTAGTCCTGCAATAGAATTTTTGAGCAAAATAAATGATTGTGTGAATTCAGTGGCAATTTGAACTTCTGGCACGAACAAGTCTACTAAATGCTCAGTATGGAAACAAAAAAAAGGCAATTCATAGAACTATTCATCATGCATCCCAGTAACAATTCAGAGAAATTGGAAAAAACAGTATTTAATTTTGGGCTAGATGTTTTAGTTATTTTTTACTGCATTTTAAAAGGGAAATTATTTGCTTTAGTAGCTTGCAAGGTAAATATTTTTAGTCTTAGACCCAATTCCTCAAAAACGTATAGCATCTACTTTAATCTAATTTTATGTCTCACAAAATATTAACTCCAAGTTGTTTTCCAAGCATTTACATTATCCCAAGATGTATTATTGATGATAAATGCTTGATATTATGTTGTATCAATTTAATTCTTGCAATATACTGAATAGGTCTTTGGCTAAGAATTTAAATTTTTACAGTTTTTTGGCCGCAATAAATAATGTGACCATAGATGACTTTTTATTGATACGAAATATTTTGTATATTTATGGGGCATATGTGAGCATTTGTTTTGTGAATAGAATCTGAAATGATCAAGTCAGGGTATTCACCGTATCCTTCACCTTGAGCATTTGTAAATTCTGTGTGTTTGTAGCATTTCAAGTCCTCTCTTTTATCTACTTTGAACTATGGAGCTGAATATTAAGACAATTGACGTCATTGAGATAGAGGGTAGAATGATGGTTGACACAAATATATAATACATTGTTGCTAACTATAGTGACCCTACATTTTTACAGAATATTGGAGTTTATAGCTTCTAAGTGTATGTTTTTACTCACTAACCAGCATCTCTTCATCCCTTACTCTCACCCTCCCACCATTTCAATTCTCAAATGTCTATCATTCTATACTCTATGTCCATGAAATTAGCTATTTCTTTTTTTTAGCTCCCACATATGAGTGAGAACATGTGGTATTTTTCTGTGCCTGGCTTATTTCACTTAGCATAATGTCCTACAGGCTCATCCACATTGCTTTAAATTGCAGGGCTTCATTCTTCTTTAAGTCTGAGTAGTATTCCAGTGTGTATGTAGACCACATTTTCATCACCAATTTGTCTGTTGATGGACACTTAACGATGCTTCCAAATCTATGGGAATATGCTGCAACAAACATGGGAGTACAGTATCCTTTTGATAGACTGATTTAGTGGGATTGTTGGATGAAATGGTAGTTCTATTTTTAGTTGTTTAAGAAATCTCCATACTGATTTCCATAGTGGTTTTACTAAATTACATTCCCACCAGCAGTATATAAGTGATCCCTTTTCTCCATATCCTCTCCTGCATCAGTTCCACAGCAGCCTATTTCCAGAAGAGATATGGGTGCAAGAAAATTGCCCACCATCTTCTCTCCGTCCTTGGCTGGGTGGTGGCAGTGGCAGCATCAGCCTCAGGGCAGGATACAGTCCTTTGGGGGCTTGGCACTGAGACTGGCACCCACTTTGGGTCTGGCATTGAGGAGGAGGGTGGGGTCACTCTCAGTGGGTGCAGTGCTGTGGAGAGCACAGTTTGTGTCTGAGTCCCACAGCAGCCTGCAGTGGTGATGGTGGAATTTGTCCTTGGGATATGGTAACGTGCCTGGTTTCCTTCTGCCTTTTTTTTTTTAAACACAGCAGTGGAAGGAGCAATGTGGGCCCCAGAACAGGACACAGTTCTCTGGGGACCGAGATCTTCCAATGACACCATGCTATAGCTGCTCAGGGCTCAGAAGCCTGAGGAGCTCACCCTGAGTACCCTCTCTGGAACAATGCCTCTGCACAACCTCTAGACAGCTTCTCATGTTCATCTCCAGGCCCATGAGAGTGAACAGACTCTCTCCATAGCTAGGATTGTAAAGGCTCATGGTCAAAATGTGCAGCCCTGGTGAGCTCTCACTGGCCCTTTCCCCACACAGGAGTTTGTCCCAGCTCCCAGCCCATCTCTGCCAAGCAGACTGCCTTGCTTCTTTTTTTTTCTTTGCTTTCAATGCTTTCCTGCCACTGCTCTGTTGAATTCCAGTGTTTTCTTTTTCACAATCCATTTAAAGTGTGAATACCTACATGCTATTTTGGTTCCATTCTGTGGACAAAAGCTGCATCTAGTCAGCCATCTTGCTCTGCCATCCACCATGGACATGTTAATAAAGCAATCTTACGTAGCTTTGCTACTTTGACTAGTCACTTAGGGTAAATTTCCATGTGGGGAATTGTTGGGCCAGAGGCTATAATTATGATATCTATCCTGGTATACTTCACCAAATTATTTCTTGAAAGGATTATGTTAGTCATAAATAATCATATTTCTTTTCACAGTCTTTCCAGGATTGAGACTTACTTCATTTTTTTCTTCTTTTCTATACAAAAGGTTACACCTCATATTTGTTAAATATTGCATTTATTTAACCCCTTAGCCAATTTGAATTTATATATATTTACTATTTGTATTTCTTGTGAGAACTGATACTTCAAGTCAGTTGCTAATTATTCTCTGGGAAACTGGTGTCATTACTTACATTTCTTCATTCATGTTGTTCCCATCTAGGCAGTTACCAGAACTACCTATTATACTTTGCATTCATAGACACGGTTTTAATGAATAACTCTTGTCCACTGGCTATTTTACTCATTGATTTGTCCCTGAAATGGAAAGGTATGCAAAAGGTTGAGGACAAACAGTATGTAAATTAAAAAATGCTATTATTAAATAAGTTAATAACTGATGAAGAGTAATCTCTAGTCTGTGATTCAAGAAAATATAAGAAAATTATGGCAAGTTTGATGGGTTACTTTAGAGTTGAATATTCAGATTCAGTTCCCATAAGTTTTCAAGTATGCAATTACCTATTTGAAGTTTAGTTAAAATGAAGAATTCTGTGGACAATTTCAAAGCATGCTTTTTTTTAAAGCGGTCTTAAAGTCACCTAGATATAATTGAAAACTTAGCTGTTTGCTATAAATATTTCATAAACAGACTTTTCTAGGCTATTCTGGCATTTGTGGTTAAATAGGATCAAAGTTTCAAACAATGTTAATATTTATGAATTTTGTAACTGATTTCATTTTGTTTTATGAAATATATAATAGGGGTTCTTTTATATAATATTCTGTATTATTATTAATGCTAACAATGTGTTGGAGGCATTGGGCTATAATTACGTTAAATAAAATTTTTAATTACATAAGGAAGTTTTGTTATTATGATATAATGATAACAAAACAAGTTAAGGCACTTAAAAATGATAATATTCAGTATAAGGAGTAAAATTTATTTAACATTTGTTTAGCATGCACTCTGTGTAAGAATCTCCTTTAGGAGGGGATCAGCTGACACGGGGGTCTATTTGAGGGTGGAGGGTAGGAGGAGGGAGAGTATCAGAAAAAATAACTATTGGGTACTATACTTAGTACCTGGGTGACAAAGTAATCTGTACAACCAATGCTCATGACACAAATTTACCTGTATAACAAACATGCACATGTACCCCTAAACCTAAAATACAAGTTTTTTAAATAAAGAAAAACATCTTTTAGGCATTATGCATGTATTAATTCTTTTAAGACTCATTACAACACTTCAAGGAAGTATCAATTTTACCTTCAATTTGTAGATGAAAAAAAACTGAGGCATATAAAGCTTAAGCTTGAGAAAAATATGACAACAGATATATTTAGATGGTGGGTGTATATACAACCTATTCCCTTTCCATTTTTCTATTATATTCAAATTTTCTATAATGAATATACATTCCTTTTATACTGCTAAAAATAGAGTGTACTTTTAAAAGCATTTGCAACTTTCATGCTGCCAAGGGTACATGTTTAGTTTTATACATGTACACATAGAAGACAAGTGTCAGTTTCGGCCATCCAGATGCGCTTTTTAGTAGTCACTATCGGTATATTTAGTTTTACCCACAGGACACAGAGACAGAACAGTCAACATAAGAAAAAGCTATCCTTTTTCTTCACGAAATAATAAGAAAAAAAGATGTAAGACCTGATCGATCTCACAAGAGGAGTGTGCAAACAAACAGTCTCCTGGTGAAAGCAACAGGAAAATTGTTATTAGGCAGAGTTTTTCTTGGAGCAAAGGCAAACAATAGTTTGCCGCACATGCCAGCTGAAAATATAGGATGTCACAAAGATTTTTTTAGCCCTTATGGTGATGTCAACTGCAGTGAATATACGCCCCCTTCCATTCTGAAAAGTGAAAGCTTAGAATTCAGAGTCTTTTTTTACAACACAGTTAACTCTAGCAAAAAGACAAGTGGCCACCTAAAAAGGCACACACATCATGTGATAAAAACGGTTTAGTTCCATTCATCTGACAAGCAATTATTGAGTGTATAACATGCACAAGGACCAGGGAGTGCTAGGTACTAAGAATATAAAGATAAATAAAACATGCTCCTTGGCTTCTCAAAGGTTTTTACCTCATGGGGATACAGACATGCAAATAGTTCATTTTAGAATAATGGGGTAAGTGTAAGAGAAGCTTTCAAACAGCTGCTCTTTTTGTGACATGCAAGAGAAATTGGATAAATATATACCCTCAAGGGATTACAGTTGCTACTAGATACAAAGACCTCCGTTATGTGCTAGGCATATGCCTGCCCTGTAAACTCTGTGAAGGCAAGGACCGTGCCTATTTTGCTCTTCATTATATCTGGCCTTAAATGATAGGAATATCAACTTTGTTGCTTCCTTCTCCCATCCTCAGATGTTTCAAGAACAAAGGTTGGCAAATTATTGGTAAATCTGGCCCTGTTTTCATATGGTTTATAAGCTAAGAATGGTTTCTACATTTTAAATGGTTATATAAGTACCTATGTAATGACCTAGAGTTTTATCCCACAAAGCCTAAAATGTTTACTATCTGGCCCTTTTACATTAAAAGTTTGCCAACTTCTGTGTTGGAAATTGGAAAGCAGAGATGGTGAATGGGTGATGGACAGCTCCATACCATATTGTCAGTTCTTGCTGCATAAAAGGAGTTGAATCTGTAGTAGAGTTAGAGGAAATCTGAACCAACAGTAAGGATAAATAAAGAGAACAATATTGTTCCAGACAGCCAGTGAGTCACTTAGAAGTCATTTGACTCTACAAAAAGGCCTTGGTTAGACTGAGATTTTTAGGTACAAGAAAAAGCATGAATTATTTCTTTTCTATATCTTTCACATCCAGCATATAAGGTCTGGCACATTTTAGGCACTCAGTAAATCTTTGATGGATGAATGAATAAATGAATTTATGAATCCAAGAGGAGAAAACTACTTTACATTTTAATTTAGTCTGCACTGAAGTTAACTATTCAGCTTTATTGCTTTTCAAGAATTACAAAATATGATAACTCTGATGAACTATTCTAACCTGATATCACTAGTTGTGGCAAGTCATAATACCACCTTCCTCCTCCTCCTCCTCCTCCTCCTCCTCCTCCTCCTCCTCCTTCTTCTTCTCCTCCTCCTCCTCTTCCTTCTTCTTTTCTCCTTCTTCTGTTTTTAAAAGGAAGATTACTTGACAAGTTTCATGTAGTACAATCTACCTAAAAGGGAACCACAATACAATGAAAGATTAAAATCAAAGCCTAAGAATTTCATACAAACACCAAAACGAAATTTCTAAAGTATTGGTATTATACCTCTAATTATTTTCCTATCAACATAAATAAAGCTTAAGCATACATTCCCTACAGGTTATTAAATGAAACTAGAATTTAAAAAGAAATGCCAAAATTTTGTACTTTAATTGCAGATACAGCTCCTATATTGAGTTTTACAAAAAAAAAAAAAAAAAAAAAAAAAAAAAAAACCATGTATTTCAACATGCATCCAAACTGTGTTCAATGTAATGTGGTATAAGGGCAACATCTAACTTAATTCAACTGCTCTAATCAAATTCCATTTACTGCTTCAGCACATTGTACAATATAACTAACTTGAAAAAACATGAAACTTTTTTTTAAACAGTTTTAGTTTACTCATCGTCACTGTTAGATCCTAGAGGAGTGCTGTGTTCAAAAACACTGAGCTCTTCATGCCTGTAATCTCAGCAGTTTGGGAGGCCAAGGCGAGTGGCTCATCTGAGGTCAGGAGTTCAAGACCAACCTGAATAACTTGGAGAAACCCCGTCTCTAGTAAAAATACACACACAAAAAAATATTAGCCTGGCGTGGTGGCGCATGCTTGTAATTCCAGCTACTTGGGAGGCTGAGGCAGGAGAATTGCTTAAACCCGGGAAGCGCAGGTTACTGTGAGCCAAGATCGTGCCATTACACTCCAGCGTGGCAACAGGGTGAGACTCTGTCTCAAAAAAACAAAAAAACAAAACCCTGAGCCTTAATTAAATCTTCAGAACAACCCTGATTTCCACTTAGAGAGTAAGCATAAATCAGAAGCTTGTATTTAAAAAACTGCTAAACTGAAGATTTTTCTTTAAAAAGGTTGGCTAAGATTCTGTGATCAGGATCAATTACATTCTTCATTCACCACTCATATTAGACATGTTAGACATTCCTCCCATGCTGTTCACCACCATATATGCATGGTTTTCTCTACTGTAGTAGCTGCTGTTCATTGACCCTTGGTTACCTCTGCAATGTTTGACTGAAAATTACTGGAATTTTCCTGTAAAACTTGATTTATCCACTCATGCTGCTCTAGTCACCATAGCTGCCTCCATAACCACTACTCAGCTGCTGGCTGGTTGGGCCACTGTAACTGAGCTGGTTTGACAAGCCCATGACTCCCATCATTTTTTTACCACAACCACCACCACTTGCTCCCATTGTAGAATTCAAGAAGAATTCTATGTATCTGTGTTGCATATTTGCTTTGTCTTTTGACATAGTTGCCACAGCATCTTCTGAGTTACAAACTCAACATTTGCTTCACCAGTTACTCTAGCAACAGGACCAAATTTAATGTGTCCTCTCCAGGACTGAGCAGTGAAAAAAATATAAATATAATTCTCAGTAGCTCTGTAAGGTAATCCATACGTGCGTACACAGTGCCCCATTGTGCTCTGGAAGGTAGAGTCACCATCCTTATATCTATGATCAGACATTCCTGAAAAACAATAATTGAAGTTTCTTCCAAATCTATCTGACTCACATCCATAGCCATCATTATAACCATTATAATCATTATAGCCACCATAGCTTCCACCATAAGGACCACATCTCATCGTCTCAAAGCCAGCTCATCTGCTTATGCTGTTATACCCTTTGCCAGCACCAGGTCTGTCATAGGGACCTGACCAATGCATAGCCATAAATTTTTATAAGTTCTAACTTCAGCTCTATTGCTCTGAAATATTTTTATATACAGGTACCCTATTCTTTCCTTGTGTTTCTCTAGAACATTTTCAGCTATTTCCTGTAAAGCATATGGCCTCTCCGGTACTCCTTTCCTGGAAATCCACCCTCAGTGCTATGCCATTTGGCACGATTTCCAACCGTGAGAAGGACTGAACAATTTCTTCCTTGCTTCGTCCAAAGGGGAGTACAAAGCCGTCATTGGCCACATCAGAACTATCTGGACCACTATGCTTCAACACCCAGTGCATTTCAATGTTGTCTGACTTGAATACTGAAACATACCTGTGTCCCATACTTTCTTTGTCTTTTTTCAGGGTCAATTTGACCTCATACTCTCAAGTTCAGCAAAAGTCCTATCACTTGGTCTGCCTTCTCTGGTGTAGATGAAATGAATACATCGAGCCCTATTTTAAATTTTGCACTCAGAAAAAAATCCACTGCATTTTATTGGCTGAGCAAGACCAGCGCAATCCCTGGACCTTCACTATGAATCCCTCTCCACCTTCAGTGCCCAACATCATCATCTCTTACAGGATCTAACATTGAAACAGACTAGACACCTGACTTCAATGTGACTGGGAAGAAAATCTCCTTTTTTTTCTTTTCTGTGTGTTCATGTTCATGTCTGTTGCTTTCATGGTAACCTAACTTTTATCTACGGTTTGTTTAATTCATCTTTAATAGAAACTGCTTTAGTCCATGTGTTTCTTTAATTTTAATTTTATTTTAGATTCCAGGAGACATGTGCAGAACATGGACGTTTGCTACCTAGGCAAATGTGTGCCATGATCGTTTACTGCACAGACTAATGGCAGACCTCTCAGCCAGGAGACAGTGGGGACCAACATTTAACATTCTCAAAGAAAACAAATTTTAACCTGTGTGGTTTATTTCTTATTTTCTCAGCTTGTCTTTGAGCCTTCAAATACCCATTTCAGCACCTATGATTTTCTCTTATTATGGATATTTAAAACCCAAGAAAGATAATTTAAAAACTAAATGAATGAGAACATATCACATATTTGTTTAGGTCTGGTTGAAATGTTATGTATTGTAGGATCTGGATGTGATATGAATGTATATTTTATTGGTTTTAATTTAAATTGACAAAAACATGCTCATTATTGTTAAGAAGTCAAACAATTCACAAATCAAGGAAACAGTTAAAGTGCCCTTTGACTCTCTTGGATTATCAGCCTCATACTCCCCCCCACTTATTTACCAAGGAAATATTTTTGCTGATCCGGCATACCTTGTAAATTTTTGTAGACATTTACGTACACACATATACACATAAAGAGTGTTTTATCTTTTATTTTGAATAAGTGACACAAAAAGTCATAGTCTCTATATATTTTCGACCTACTTCTTTTCCATGAACCTTTTTCATATTAATACTTCATCTTAGCTGGGTGCAGTGTCTCAACTTTGGGAGGTTGAGGTGGGCAGATCACCTGACGTCAGGAGTTAGAGACCAGCCTGGCCAACATGGTGAAACCCTGACTCTACTAAAAATACAAAAATTAGCTGGGGATGGTGGCACTTGCCTGTAATTCCAGCTACTCAGGAGGCTGAGGCAGAAGAATCCTTTGAACCCAGGAGGCGGAGGTTGCAGTGAACTGAGGTCAAGCCACAGCACTCTAGCCTGGGCAACAAGAGCAAGACTCCATCAAAAAACAAAAAAAACAAAAAACAAAAAACAAAAACTTCATCTTATTGACCATTTCCATAAAGTTAAATAGCATATGTATAGTATGACTCATTTTATTTTTGAGTTCATCTTTACAAATGAATAATCATGTTATTAAGAGCCCTGTAGACATTCATGTGGATTTCTTCATATTCCCCTAGTATCTAGCCATTTATTTCACCTTTTCCCATTTTCTCTCTTATCTCTTTATTCATGTCAGTACTGCAGGTAGGAGACTTCCTAGGATAGCATCAATTTTCTTGGAATATAGTGACTCATATATCTATAAAATGAGCACTTATTCTTTCCCAAGAATATCTTTAAGATGTCTTCACTTTGTAAGTAAGTTTTTAATTATTTCTCAAACCATTCTCTAGGCCTGCACTATATTCTTTTCAACTGTGTGACAATTCGTCTAATTTGGGACTGTTGGTCCATCTTTTTTGTTTTCCAAAATTAAGTAAACAGTAAATAGAAGCAGAAGTAAATTCAAACGTAGGACCACTTTTAGGCTGTCCGCATGATATAAACAGCTAGATGGAAATGATAAACCTTTCAGTCTCCAACTGAGAGTGGTGGCTCAGACAGTAATATATAAAGTGCACTAAGAGAAGGCATAACTACATGCTGTGGATGTGCAAAGGAGGTCTTAATTCTGCTTGGAGCACTCAGAGAATGCTTTAGAGAAGTAACAATTTATCTGAGCCTTTAAGGAAGAATTTTCCAAGAGGGCTAGAGGAAAAGGGTATTCTGGGGAGAGGAGAGAATGTTAAAGAGGGCATAGCGGAATGAAAGTTTATGTTATGTTCACAAAAGAGCAAGTAATTCAGCCACTGTGAATAGAGAGTGTATGTTGGGGCCAAACTGACAAGGACTAAGGGATAGGTAGGGTCAGATGATGCAGCATAGACTATGTTGAAAAATGTAGACATTATTTTGATAGTGATGGAAAGCCATGGGAACATTTTATACGAGGGCTTGGAAAAACGAAGCCTGTGGATTAGAACAAGAGTCAGGACACATTTTAGGCTTTGTAGGCCACATATAGTCTTCACTGCATATGCCTCGTTTTCTTCTTTGCCTCACTTTCTCCTCTACCTTTGCCTTTTCTTCTACCTCCTTTCTGTCCTCCACCTCCTTCTTTCTTTACAACTCTTTAAATAGGGAGAAACTCTATCTATCTCAAGGGCCATGTGAAAACAGGAAAAGGGCTGGATTTTGACCTTGGGCTGTAGTTTGAGGGCTCCTATTTTAGAAGATAGTGGCTCAAAAGTTTGAGGTAATTGTAGACATTGTTCAGTTTCTGTCTCCTTGGACCTTTAGGGCTGGTGGGGGGGGGGGGTGGCGACTGAGGTGATTCTAGATCTGCCTGGCAATGCTTTCCCTGCATAAGCCTGGACATAGTGTAGGTTAGGGCAGTGCTTCTTTCTTTGGGTATAACTCATAGCAAAAGCAGCATCCTTAAGGTTTGCAGCTAGCTCCAGAGTCAATACAAAGGTAGGCTGAGATTGTATGAAATGGTTTAAAGACTAGGCCGGGCGCGGTGGCTCAAGCCTGTAATCCCAGCACTTTGGGAGGCCGAGGCGGGTGGATCACAAGGTCAAGAGATCAAGACCATCCTGGTCAACATGGTGAAACCCCGTCTCTACTAAAAAACTACAAAAAATTAGCTGGGCATGGTGGCGCGTGCCTGTAGTCCCAGCTACTCAGGAGGCTGGGGCAGGAGAATTGCCTGAACCCAGGAGGCGGAGGTTGCGGTGAGCCGAGATCGCGCCATTGCACTCCAGCCTGGGTAACAAGAGCGAAACTCCGTCTCAAAAAAAAAAATAAATAAAGACTGCAGAAGGAAAAAAAATAATGAAGCTCCAGGCTTACAGGAACTCCATGAGTTACAAAGTTTTTATATGAAACTCATGACCTGGGTGTGGGTGAGCTGGAAGCAGTTAAAAAGATAGATGCAGAGCAAACAGTTACAGGCTACCCAATGTCCAGTTGCCTAGATTCTCATATAAAACCATGCTTATGAAAAGTATTTTTAAAACCTTTTCTTTTAAAACATTTTAGTTTTAGGTTTGATGGTAAATGTGAAGCTTTGTTACATAGATAAACACATCATGGGGATTTGTTGTACCTATTATTACATCACCCCCGTAGTAAGCTTAGTACCCAATAGTTATCTTTTCTGCTCCTTTCCATCGTCCCACCTTCTCCTTCAAATAAACACCAGTGTCTGTTGTTTCCTTCTCTATGTTCCTAGGTTCTTCTCATTTAGCTCCCCACTTATAATTGAGAACATGCAGTATTTGGTTTTCTGTTCCTACGTTAATTTACTTTGAATGATAGCTTCCAGCTAGATCCATGTTTCAGCAAAAAACCTGATCTTTTTCATTTTTATGGCTGCATAATATTCCGTGATATATATGTACCACATATTCTCTGTCCAGTCTGTCACTGATGGGCATTTAGGTTGATCTCATGTCTTTGCTATTGTGAACAGTACTGCAATGAACATTCACATGCATGTGTCTTTACACAGAATGATTTATACTTATCTGATATATACCCATTAATGGGATTGCTGGGTCAAATGGTAGCTCTGCTTTTAGTTCTTCAAGGAATCGCCCTACTGACTTCCACAATGGTTGAACTAATTTAGAATCCCACAACAATGTATAAGGGATTCCTTTTCTCTGAGGCCTTTGCCAGCATCAATTTTTTTTTTTTTTTTTTTTTTTTTTTTTTTACTTTTTAATGTAGCCATTCTGACTGGTGCGAGATGGTATCTTGTGATTTTGATTTGCATTTCTCTAATGATCAGTGATATTGAGCTTTTCTTCATAGACTTGTTGGCAGCATGTATGTCTTCTTCAAAAAAGTGTTTGTTCATGTCCTTCGCCCACTTTTTAATGGGGTTATTTTTCTCTTGTAAACTTTTTAAAGTTTCTGATAGATGCTGGATATTAGACCTTCATCAGATGCATAGTTTGAAAATACTTTCTCTCATTGTGTAGGTTGTCAGTTTACTCTGTTTATAGTTTATTTTGCTGTGCAGAATACCTAGTTTTATCAGATTCTATTTGTAAATTTTGCTTTTGTTGTGATTGCTTTTGGTGTCTTTGTCAAGAAATGTTTTCCCATTCCTAGGACCAAGATGGTATTGCCTAGGTTGTCTTCTACGGTTTTTATAGTTTTTGGTTTTACATTTAAGTCTTTAATCCATTTTGAGTCAATTTTTGTATATGGTGTATGGAAGGCATTCAGTTTCAGTCTTCTGCATATGGCTAGCCAGTTATCCCAGCACCAAGGGAATCTTCATCATTGCTTGTTTTTGTCAGCTTTGTCAAAGATCAGATGGTCGTAGACGTGTTGCCTTATTTCTGGGCTCTCTATTCTGTTCCATTAGCCTATGTGCCTGTTTTTGTACCAGTACCATGCTGTTTTGGTCATAATAGCCCATATCCCAGGAAACATATATCTTTTAAGTTTCAATTGCCAAAGTAAACATTTACCATTTACCTTTCATACTTCCTCCTCTAAACTTAAATGTCTTGACCAGTCTTCTGCTCTGCATTTTGAGGTTTTATATGCAATTGGTTGCATTATCACCTTCTGGGAGTTTTCAAGAGCTCAGAAACCATGACAAATTCTCTGAGGAGAAAAAATGCAAGTCTATAAATTCATGAATTAAGCAATTTAGTCTCTTTTATAACAAAGAGACCTTTGGTTTTCATGCATGATGTGTTAGAAAAAGATAACAGAGGAATGTCATTCAACGGTAATCTGCACATTTCATTTTTACCCTAATTGTGTGCAAATGAAAAGGGCCTCTAAACATTCCAAAGGGCTTTTCACTGCTCATTAACAACATATAAATGCATGGGCAGTGGTTTGCCCCAGAAAATTGCCTTGAAGGTGACTTGAACGCATAGCCTCTGATTAAAGGGCAGACCTTTCCTCCTGGCCGCATCAATTCTTTGGCTCTTCGTTGTTAGAATTGCTAATAATTATGAAATTTATTACAAGCTACGATCATGTTTAGGTCATAGCCTGGGCACGAGAGTCAAAGTAAAAAGAGTACTGCTATGTGGTTCAGTGTGTGTGACCTCAAATCACATTTAAATGGTACAGCCCTAGCCTTTCAGAGATCAGATTACAGAGAGCTCTGCTTTTTCCTCACACATGTGCCCTTTTCTTCAGCTTCATCAAACTATTGGAGGCCCTCGAATGTTTTAGTTTTTTATTTTATGTTTTGCCTCTAATCATTGTGTCTTCTCTCATTCTGAAACCTTTTTTCTTAAAAATATGTAAAAAGTTTTTGAGTATTCTTATACTTTTAAAAATCTATATTGACATTTAAAACTAAATTAAATGTATGATACATAGAAAATGTGTGCTCTTTGTGTAATATGTTTAAACAACACAGAAATATCCAGAACCAAAGGTGAGATCGCCTCTTTATCAATGCTACTCTGTCTCATATATAATTTTTTTGAGATCTTTTGTTATTTTATACTACTATGCAGCATATTTTAAAAAATGCATAAGTACTAAAAATAAATATGTATCTATGGTTTTTGGATTTTCTTTGCAGTCTAACCTTCTAGGTTTGCACTCCTAAATATATACTTTAGATTAAACAGATTTTGCACTTGATTTAAATAGAATAGTGTATAATGTGTCTTGGTTTATTCACCTTCCATTTGGTTTGTGATGATTCATTGATGTTGATAGGTGGCTGTGGATTGTGTAGTATTCTACTGTGTGCATAAGAAGAAAAAAAGGAAGGAGAGTAGGAGAGGGGAAAGGAAGAAGGGCAAGGGAAGGAATGGGTACAATTAATATTTGAATATTGATTTTTTTCCCACAAATTTGCTACACTCTCTTTAATCCAAATAATTTATTTGCAGATTTGTTAGGATTCTCAAAACATAAAAATGTTACAATTTTTTTCTACCATCTTCATTCCTCTTATCTTTTTGATTGCTTTCTGAACTGGCTGGAACATCCAGTACAATGTTGAATGTAGTTGATAATATCAGGCATCTTTGTTTTAATCATGTTCTCAAAGGGTTAGCAGTTCAATGTTTCGTGGATAGGCCTATATATACTTTGGTTGTTTGCACATCCCTTTGTCAGATGACAAGGATTTTTCTTAAACTTTCAATTTCTTAAAATATTGTTATTTAAAATAACAAATTGATATTGAATTCTACCAAATGTTAAAAAGCTACTGCAATCATGTATTTTAAATCTGTTTATCTGTTAATATGTTGATTTACATTATTTGAGTCTCTAATTATAGAACAACTGTGCATTTATGTGATAAAGTCAATTTAGTTACAATGTATTATCCTTTGTTTATATTACTTTATTCACTTTGGTAATACTTTGCTTATGATTTTTATATGGTGCTGAGTGACACTGACAATGGACTTTATTATTATTATATTTTTATGTCTACATTCTTTGAGATTATTTGCTGTTTTTTTTCCTTATACACTGTTTCCCAAAGTAGCTGTACCATTTTAAATTTCCACTAACAATGCACAATATTTAAATTTTCTCATACCCCACCAATAGCTAAGATCTGTATTTTTGTTATAGCCATCCTAGTGGATATGAAGTTTGTGATCTGAATTGTATTTTACTGATGGCAAATGATGTTAAGCATTTTTTTTGTGTGGGCTTATTGACCATTTTTATATCATTTTAGAGACATGTCTATTCAAATCATTTGCCCATTTAAAAAATGGGGTTATTTGCCTTTTGATTATTGAGTTGTAAAATTTTAGAATATATTCTATATATTAGGTCCTTTTAAAGTATATGATTAATTTTTTTTTCATATCCTATGGGTTTTCTTTTCTTTCGTGGTGGTATCCTATAAGGTACAAAACCTTTGTATTTTGATGAAGTTTCATTTATGTATTTGTTCTTAGGTTGTTTGTACTTTAGTTGCCATAGCTAAGAAGTCATTGCCTAAGCAGCATCATGAATATTTACACCTATATTTTTTTCAAAGTGTTTATAGTTTTGACTATTACATATAGGTCCCTTCTATCCATTTCAAGTTAATTTTGTTTATACTGTGAAGTAGGGGTTCAAATTTGTTCTTTTCCTTGGTCATTGCAAAGGTCTTCCCAGAATTAAAAAGAGTGAACATAGCCCCAAACTTTTAATGGCAGAGTGTGAGTCTAATGTTGTAAGAGGAACATGCAGGATGAGATCATTATTGGTGCTGTCATTTTTGTAAAATACAATGCATCCTACCTAGGGTGGTTGAATAGTCTGGGAGCTGGTCCATGAATAGCAACTGTAAACAAAATTGTATCTATGTTCATTCTTTTGAAAAGAATGTGAATACTTTAATGAAAGTCATAATGGAGTCCATTGGCCAATTTTTTTTAAAAACTTAAACTCTAAGATCTTTAAGATTTAAATGACTGATTATTCAATGCCAACTCTTCAAATAGTAAGGATTGAATAATAAAAGTGATCCCAAAACTAATTTATAAGAATAAAGGCTTTCAAGTAAATTTTCAGTCCTCAGCTAGTTGGGTATAGACTGTTGATAAAACAGAGCAGGAGAGGCCCTTGATCTCTCCCTTTATATCAACAACAGGTAGATTATTATTAACAACATGGTATGCACATTTCATAGCTCAGATTTTGCCTAATTCACTCTTTAACACGTTTTACTGTTAAATCTCTAAATTGTCTATTATCCATCAAATTTTGAATTGATGTAAAATATCCAGAAAATGAGCCCTGTATTATATATTTTGAGTCCTTTCATAGTGGTGCCTCGAGCCAAACATCAGTTCAACTTGAGTAGTGTTGCAATTCTTGCTGAACATCCAGGTTTATTGTACAGTTATTTCCATTTTTATATTTATTTTATCCTGTCTGTATTAGCTAGTAACATGAGAGGAAGACAGAAAATCATACATGCTGTTCCACAGGTCTCATAACCTTAATACAGGCATAACTTAGAGATATTGCAGGTTGAGTTTCAGACCATCACAATAAAGTAAATATCAAAATAAAGTGAGTAACACAAACATTTTGTTTTCCCGGTGCATATAAAAATTGTGTTTGCAATACATTGTGGCCTGTTAGGTGTACACACACATTACATTTGTTCCATGAATCCATTGTTCCTGTATGCACAGGCAGAATGGATTTAGCATAACTCTTAAGTGCCCTAAGATTTTTGGAATGATAAATAAGCCTTGGCTTCCACTAAAGTCAGAAGCTATATTAATGCCTATCAAGAGAGTCATCCTGTCCTTTGACATGGTGAAGGTAAGTATTGACTTCTCCTCTTTAACTATTAAAGTCATAGAGGGCATCTTCTTCCAGTAGAAGGCTGTTTTGTTTCTACTGAGAATATTTTGTTTTGTGTAGCTACCTTCATCAATTATCTTAGCTAGCTTTTCAGGATATCTTGCTGCCCAACTTTTATCAGCACTTGCTGCTTTTTTGTTATGGAGATAGCTTCTTTCTTTACACCCCATTCTGGCTTCAGACTTTTCCTCTGCAGCTTTCTCACCTATGTCAGCCTTCATAGACTTGAAGATAGTAAGGGCTTTGCTCTGCATTATTCTTTGGCTTAAGGGAATCATGTGGTTGCTTTGATTTTCTACACAGACCACTAAAACTTCCTCCATGTCAACAAAACGGGAATAGTGCTTTTAGTGTCCTTCAAGAACTTTTCATTTGCATTCACAACTTGGATAATTGTTTGGCACAAGAGGCCTTTCAGCCTATCTAAGATTTTGGCATGCCTTGCTTACTAAACTTGATCGTTTCTAGGTTTTGATTTAAAGTGGGAGACATGTGATTCCTCCTTTTATTTGAACACTTAGAGGTCATTGTAGGGTTATTAGTTGGCCTAATTTCAATATTGCTGTGTCTCAGGGAATGAGGCAGTCAGAGGAGAGGAAAAGAGATGAAGTGGAGCAGTGAGAATACTCAGAAAATGTATCTATTAAGTTTGCCATCTTATATGGCTATGGTTTGTGGTACACTGAAACAGCTATAATAGTAAAATTAAGAATCATTAATTACGTATCATCATAGCTGTTATAACACAAATGAGAAAGTTTAAAATATTTCAAGAATTACTAAAATGTGACACAGAGACACAAAGTGAACATGTGCTGTTGGAAAAATGGTGCTGATAGACATGATCAAAGCAGGATTGATACAAACCCTTTATTTGTAAAAAAAAAAAAAAAACCAAAAAGCAGTATCTTCAAAGCTAAATAAAGGTAAAAAGCAATAAAATCAGGTTTGCCTATGTAATTGAGGGGGAAAAAAGTCTGTCAAAAGATATAAATTGTTAACTTTATTTAGATGTTAGTCTAATCACTTTATATTCAAATCTGAAGGAGAAGAGCCAAATTAAAGAAATACATGGGATGATAAAGGTGCATTACAATCGGTATTTTGTGGTATCTAGACTTGTTGAGATATAAACATAAAATGGTTTTAAAATTTTTTCAATATTCATTGCCTTCAACCCACACTTATTGAATCTCCATTTCTGTCATTTAATGAATCCTGGACAGATTACAGAACTCTCTGTTCACTTTTTGTTATTAAAATTAAATCTATTGTATGATTTTTGAATCTCAATTCCTTCATTTCAGCTCTAATTTGGGTTACTTTTCTGTCTTCTACTAGCTTGCAGTTTGCTCTTGCTTTTCTAGTTCCTCTAGTTGCGATGTTCAGTTGTTAATTTCAGATCTTCCTAACTTTTTTTTTTTTTTTTTTTGAGATGGAGTCTCACTCTGTCACCCAGGCTGAAGTGCAATGGCACGATCTCTGCTCACTGCAACCTCTGCCTCCCAGGTTCAAGCGATTCTCTGAGTATCTGGGATTACAGGCGCATGCCACCGCGCCCAACTAATTTTCGTATTTTTAGTAGAGATGGGGTTTCAACATCTTGGCCAGGCTGGTCTCAAACTCCTGAACTTGTGATCCACCTCGGCCTCCCAAAGTTCTGATCTTCCTAACTTTTTGATGTGGACATTTAGAGCTATAAAATTCCTTCTTAACACTGCTTTGGCTATGTCCCAGAGATTATGGTATGTTGTGTATTTTTTTCTCATTAATTTCAAAGAATTTATTGAATTCTGCCTTAATTGTATTATTTACCCCAAAGTCAATCAGGAGCAGGTTGTTTAATTTCCATTAAGTTGTATGCTTTTGAGCAATTTTCTTAACATTGATTTCTATTTTTTTGCACTGTGGTCCAAGAGTATGGTTGGTTTGATTTCTGTTTTTTGAATTTGCTGAGGACTGTTTTATGCCGAATTGTGTGGTTGATTTTTAGAGCCCATGACATTTTGTGATGAGAAGAATACATATTCTGTTGTTTTGGAGTGGGAAGTTCTGTAGATGTCTATTAAGTTCACTTGGTCAAGTGTTGACTTAATATCTTTGTTAGTTTTCTGCCTCAATGACCTGTCTAATACTGTCACTGGGGTGTTAAAGTCTCCCATTTTTACTGTGTGGCTATCTAAGTCTTTTTGTAGGTCTCTAAGAACTTGCTTTATGAACCTGGGTGCTCCTGTCTTGGGTGCATATATAATTAAGGTAATTAGGTCTTCATGTTGAACTGAGCCCTTTACTATTATGTCGTACCCTTCTTTGTCTTTTTGGAACTTTGTTAGCTTATAGTCTGCTTTGGTTTTTGACTTATCACTAACTACTCTTTTAATAGATTCCTCTTAACAAACCTCTTAAATGAAGCAAATTCCTTAGGCATAATTCTTATATCTCTATTTTTATCCTGCAATTTCTTTCCCTGGGACCTCTTCTACTTCCATATTGTTTATAACATCCTGATGAACATCTCTCAAGTCATGATTTTGTCATGCCTGACCATCTTTGCACTGTCCAATGGCTGATCACTGAGACTTTAGATTACCAGTTACTAGTAGAACATGAAACTTTGCACATCACCGTCTTTTCCCAAATTTGCTCTAACTTCTCATTTCCTTAACTATCTGTTCATGCTAATATTATTATGTGTATGAAATTTGTCTTTGGCTTTTTCTTTGTTTCTCACATCCACATCTGTCAGCTCCTCTTTCTTGCTGGGGTTCACCAGACAGCCTTACCGTGATTAAATAAGAGATCTCCTAATATTCACACCATTCAATTTATGAATTCTGGATTTCTAAAAGAAATCTATTTTCCTGTTTATTTTTCTTAATTATATATGCAATAAATATTCATTGTTGTAAGCTTATTCATTATTTTTAATGTGACAGTGAAATGTAAAAATAATAAGAATTACATCCCCACTGTTAATATTCTGATGTGTAACACATACACACACACACACACACACACACACACTTACTTTAAAATAACACTAGGATAATACTGTATATTTTGATTTACATTTTACTTTTTTTTTCTGCCTAATCTTATAAATACCTCCGAATGTCTTTAAATCATTCTCAAAAAAAAAAAAAAAAAAAAAAAAAAAAAACCCTTTTTAACAGCCATATCACACTTACTTTTTGGTCAAACTATATTTGTATATTTACCCTAATCGTTCTTTGTGCCATTTCTGATGTTTCTAAATTTCTTCACTTCTGAATAGCTCTTGGATTAATGTTTGAAAAATATTTAAACAATGTTTATGTTCATCTCTGATAATTTCTTTGGGGGTAAATGTCTTCCAATAGACATTATCTCAACTACCTTATATTTTTCAGGTTTGTTAAAATATGATGTCAAATTTACCGTAAGAATGATTTAATTCCTAGGCATAGTTCTTATATCTCTATTTTTATGCTTCAATTTCTGTCCCTGAAGCAGGGGTCTTTTTATGCCCCCAAAAAGATAACAAAAGGATACCCAGTATTCTATACCTTCACTAATAAAAATTAAAACTGATACAAACAAAAATAAAATGCTCACTAAAAAAGTAAAACTGATATCAGCTTCTGCTTTTGTTTTCCTTTTTTTGTTTGTTTGTTTGCTTCACAGATTTTTTTTCCATTGCTTTACTTTGAGTCTATGGGTATCATTGCATGTGAGATGGTGTCTTGAAGATTGCATGCTGTCAGGTTTTGTTTCTTTATCCAACTTGCCACTTTGTTCCTCTTAATTGGGGCCTTTAGCTCATTTACACTCAAGGTAAGTGTTGTTGTGGATTTGATACTATTACCATGTTGTTAGCTGGTTATTATGCAGACTTGTAGCTGCTGTATAGTCTAACAGGTCTGTGTACTTGATTGTGTTTTTGTAGTAACCAATAATAGTCTTTCCTTTTTATATTTAACACTCTCTTCAGGATCTCTTGTAAGGTACGTCTGGTAATAATGAATTCCATTAGTGTTTGCATGTTTGTATGAAAAGAATCATTTCGTATTTGCTTATGTAGCGTAGTTTGGCTGAGTATGAAAATATTTGTTGAAAATTCTTTTCTTAAAGAATGTCGAATATAGGCACTTGGTCTCTTCTGGCTTGTAGGGTTTCTGCTGACTGTTTTCTTGCTAGCCTGATAAGATTCTTTTTGTAGGTGATCTGTCTCTTTCTTCTTGCTGTTTTTAACTTTTTCTTTTCATTTCAACCTTGGAGAATCTGATGACTATGTGTCTTTTTTTTTCTTGATTTTTTTTTTCTGTAGGTTTTTGGGAAGCAGGTTATGTTTGGTTACATGAGAAATGTCTTTAGTGGTGATTTGTGAGATTTTGGTGCACCAATCACCTGAGCAGTATACCTCCCCCTGAATCCCCAAAGTTTATTGTGTCATTGTCTTGAGGAAAGTTTTCTTGTGTAGTATTTCACAGGGGTTCTCTGCATTTCCTGAATTTGAACACTGGCCTCTCTAGCGAGGTTGGGGAAATTTTTATGGACAATATCCCGAAATATATTTTTCACATTGTTTGGTCTCTCTCCCTGTTTCAAGGATGCCAATGAATCCACGAGCCAGTTATTTGAAGGAATTAATAAGATAGATAGACTACCACCTAGAGTAATTAAAAATAAGAGAGAAGAACCAGATAAACACAATGAGATTTGACAAAGGGATTTTATCGTTGACACTACAGAAATTCAGAAGAACTTCAGAGACTATTATATGTGCTTTTAGGCACACAAGCTAGAAAACCTAGAAAAAATGGATAAATTCCTGGAAACACATACTCTCACAAGACTGAACTGGGAAGATATTGAATCTATGAACAGATCAATAATGAGTTCCAAAATTGAATCAGTATTAAGCCTACTAACTGGAAAAAGCCCAGGACAAGACAGATTCATAGCCAGATTCTAACAGATGTATAGAAAAAACCTGGTACCATTTATAACAGAACTATTCCAAAAAAATGAGGAGGATTGACTGCTCCCTAACTCATTTTATAGAGCCAGCATCACCCTGATACTTAAACATGGCAGTGATACAACAACAAAAAAGAAAAACTTCAGACCAATATCCTTGATAAACACAGATGCAGAAATACTTAACAAAGTACCAGCAAACTGAATCTAGCAGTGCATCAAAAAGCTAATCCACTACAATCTTTTAGGTTTTACTCCAGGGATGCAAGATTGGTTCAACATATATAAATCAATAAATATTATTCACCACATAAACAGAACTATAAACAAAAACCGCAGCTGGGTTCAGTGGCTTATGTCTGTAATCCCAGAACTTTGGGAGGCCAAGGCGGGTGGGTCACTTTAGGTCAGGAGTTTGAGACCAGCCTGACCAACATTGTGATGCCCCATCTTTAATAAAAATACAAAAATTATCTGGGTATGATGGTACATGCCTGTAATCCTAGCTACTTGGGAGACTGAGGCAGGAGAATTGCTTGAACCTGATCGACGGGGCTTGCAGTGAGCCAACACGCCACCACTGCATTCCAGCCTGTGTGACAGAGCAAAACTCTGTGCAAAAACAAAAACACCACATAATCATCTCTTTACATGCAAGAAAGTCTTTCAGTAAAATTCAGCATTCCTTCATGTTAAAAAAAAAAACAAAACCCAAACTAGTCATTGAAGAAACATACTTCAAAATAATAAAAGCCACTATGTAAAACTCACAGCCCACATCATACTGAATAAGCAAAATTTGGAAATATTCCCCTTGAAAACTGAAAGAAGACAAGTATGTCCTTCCTCACCACTTCTGTTCAACACAGTACTGGAAGTCCTAGCCAGAGCAATCAGGCAAGAGAAAGCAATAAGAAGCATTCAAATAGGAAGAGAGAAACTGAAACTATCACTGTTTGTAGATTATATAATTTTGTACCAAGAAGACCCCACAGCCTGTGGCCAAAAGCTCCTTGATCTGCTTTATAACTTCAGCAAAACCTCACAATTCAAAATCAATGTACAAAAACCAGTAGCACTCATATACACCAACAGCATCCAAACTGAGAGCCAAATCAATAACAAAATGTCATTCAAAATACCTGCACGAGAATAAAATACCTAGGACTGCAGCCAACCAAGGAGGTGAAAGGCCTCCACAATGAGAATTACAAAACACTGCTCAAAGAAATTAGAGGTGACACAAACAAATGGAAAACATTTTTATGCTCATGGATAGGAACAATCAATACTGTGAAAATTAGTGAAAACTACCATTTACCCAAAGCAGTTTAAAGACTATCAAAACTGCAATGTATTCCTATCAAACTACAATGACATTCATCAGCTAATTAGAAAAACTATTTTAAAATTTGTATGAAACCAAAAATGAGCCAGAATAGCCAAAGTAATTCTAGGAAAAAAAAAAAAAAAACAAAGCTGGAGGCATCACATTATGTGACTTTGAACTATACTACAAGGCTACAGTAAGCAAAATAGCATAATACTGGTACAAAAACAGACACATGGCCAATGGAACAGAATAGAGCTCCCAGAAATAATGCTGCACAACTACAATCATCTTATCTTTGATAAAATCGACAAAAACAAGCAATGGGAAAAAACACTCCATATTCAGTAAATGATACTGGTATAACTGGATGACCATAAACAGAGAGTTAAAACTGAACCGATTTCTTACATCACATACAAAAAATAGATCAAATTTGGTTAAATATTCTAATTTAAAACCAAAAGCTATGAAAATCCTGGAAAATAGCCTAGGAAATACCATTCTGGACATAGGACCTGGAAAAGACTTCATGACAAAGAAGCCAAAAGTAATTGCAACAAAAGCCAAAATTGACAAATAAGATCTAATTAAACTAACGGGCTTCTGCATAGCGAAGGAAACTAACAACAAAGTAAATGTACAACCTAAAGAATGAGGAAAAATATTTTGAAATTATGTATCTGACAAAGGACTAATATCCAGAATCTGTAAGTAAATTAAACAAATTAACAAGCAAAAACCAAACAATTCCATTAAAAAGTAGGCAAAGGACATGAACAGACACTTTTCAAAGGAAGACATGCATGCAGCCAACAAACATAAGAAAAAGTGCTCAACATCACTGATCGTTAGAGAAATGCAAGTCAACACCACAGTGAGACACCATCTCATACCAGTCAGATGGCTATTATTAAAATGTCAAAAAACAACGGATGCTGGTGAGGCTGTGGAAAAAAGAAGACACTTATACACTACTGGTAGAAATGTAAGTTAGTTCAGCCTTTGTAGAAAGCAGTTTGGCAATTTCTTAAAGAACTTAAAACAGAATTACCATTTGACCCAGCAATTTCATTACTGGGTATATACTCAAAGATGTATAAATAATTCCACCATAAATACACATTCATGAATACATTTATTGCAGCACTATTCACAGTAGTAAAGACTTAGAATTAACCTAGAAGCCCATCAAAGGTAAACTGGATAAAGAAACTGTGGTACATATACACCATGGAATACTATGCATCCACAACAAAGAATGAGATCATGTCCTTTGCAGAAACATGAATGGAGCTGGACACCATTTCTCTGGGCAAACTAACAAAAAAACTCAAGTGCTGCATGTTCTCACTTATAGGTGGGTGCTAGACATTGAGTACATATGGACACAAAGAAGGAAACAACAGACCCTGAGGCCTACTTGAGGATAGAGAGTGGAAGGAGGGTGAGAATCAAAAAACTACCCATTGGGTACTGTGTTCACTACCTGGATGACAAAATAATCTGTACACCAACCCCCTGTGATATGATATTTACCTATATAAGATACCTGCACATGTAATCCTGGACTTAAAATAAAGCTTAAAAAAAAACATAAAAAGCAAAGTAAAACAATAACATTCAATCCAATTTATAGTTTCAGTCTCTAACTCTATTTAACTTCCATTTCTCTTCCTTTCCCTACATCACAGACTTAAACTGAAATGCTGATAGTTTAGGTGTGACAGGGAAGGATCTGAAGTAGATATTTCTTCTGTCCTCATTCTTCAAGACCTCATTCTTTCAGGGTGTTGAGGAGGACGGACAGTGGAGCAAATGAATGTATTAACAAGTCTCTCTTTACTTCTTGGCTGTGATGATTTTTGTTATTGTTTGTTATTGCTTCTTCTCTGTTAACTCTTCTTGGCAATCAGATTTCTCTGTAATAAAGGAATCAAAGTGAAGCCTCCTTTATTGGCTCATGTTTTAGATTTGCAAAAGCTCAGTGGATTTATTCAGTTGTATAGTTCCCTAGTGCAGTAGATGTGGAAGTGGGTCACAAGGTGTGCAGTACCACTCAGGGAGCCTTTTAAAATGTGTGAAGGGATTATTGATTGTCTTGAAGTGACTGAAACAGCATTTAATTTCCAAGAGTAAGATACATTAAATGCTTGCAGTGCATGGACAGTCCCTGGAGAATAGTGATATCCCAATGCCAATATCTTCCCTTCATTGAGAAACATTCTTCAAATACTGAAATACTTCTTTATTCATTGGCAAATAGCCACTAACTTTATATCACCTCCCCCCTCCCTCTCTCACATCAGTCCTTCTCTTAAGCATCCAATTCAGCCTCTCAACTCTACATTCCAGCAAATATGAAGGTGCTATCTGTCATAGCAAGAGGCCCCCAGTATCCTGATTCAGCACCAAGGCAAGAGTACATTCTGGTTGGGTGATACCTGAACACAAGCCTGGTCACTCCTGCAACAATTGTTCTTGACTTTGATTATTTTGCTCTCCATTCTGCAGTTTTTAAAAATATACTAAGTTAGAGGAAGAGAAAATGTTGGGATGATTATTGGAGGCACTAGTACAATATGTGCTACCACTTGGTAATTTCAGTGAGTCCTTAGGAAAGTGTCTGGTGAAAATTTTTGGCAGGTATCTTAAGAATATAGGGTTCTTAGAGCCTCTTTGTCCTCAGCTGTAGGCTAGAGGTTTTCATTCTGGAGAATTAGGAAAAATCTCAGTATCCCACAACATTATAATAAACAATTAAATTTCAAAGTGATAAGTGATTAAGAAGTTTTAACATTTTAAAATTAGCTCTCTGGGAATATTGCCCAGGTTTCACAATTCTAATTTAGTACATGTTCCCTTACCCTCCCCTTGGGAATGCATTATGAACAAATACTGGTGACTAAATGTAGATAAAATAGGTCTGATGAGATTAAATCTATTAAATGTTTGCTTATTAGACTCTGGGGTCCTTATTACTCTGTGGAATAGTGAGGTAGTACTAGACTGAAAGTTAATATATTGGTTTAAATTGTGCTTCTGCCACCTAATGAATGACCTGTGAAATATGAATGAAATGGGAATATCAAGGATGAGCCTTAGGTTTCTGACTTTTGCAGATAGATGAATGGTGGTGCCATTTTGAGATGGAGTTGCCAGAAGAGCATTGGGGAAAGAAGATTATGAGTTTAGTTTCAGGCATGCTGAATTTGATACGCCTTTTGGGTACCCATGTAGACATGTTCAGGAGACAAATGGAGACTTCTAGAATTCAGAAGAAATGTCTGAGTTGGAGTTATGCATGTGGAAGTTACGCATATGTGGAATGGATAATAATTGATGCCATAGGAGTGAATGGTATCATCAAGAAGAATGCATAGTAAAGGATAGATGCCAGGTGCATAGTAAAGGATAGATGTAGGACTGGATAGCAAGAGACTAACATTTTATGCTTAGACAGAAGAAAACGATTCAGTTAAGGAGCAGCAAAAGATGAAAGAGAAAAAAACAGGAGAGGGGATAATTAGTTCTTATTTTTACATACTCTTCTTTTTTTTCCCCACATGTGTTGATATATTACTTGACATCCTTATCTGTCTTATTGCCTACACTTAACAGGAAGCTTATTCTCTTATTTAGATGGATATCAGTGCACTCATTGTTGTTTTTTTATCTGTACTTTTCTCATGTGAAAAATCTGTAATAATTTCTCTGGAATATCAGAAATATGTTTTCCCAAGCATGTGGTTTAATTGACTTGCTCAGAGAAAAAAGGAACCCTGCAAATTGTTGAAACTGTGCATTTTCTATCCTATACAACAGAAGGTTTTGTTACTGTTAGTATTATTATTTGAGTTCTGCAGTTGTTGTTCACTTTCTCAGCAAGATAATCCAACCTTGAGAATACTCTTGCATTTCTTTTATGCAATTTAATGAACAGCTGTGGCAATGTGCAAAGTAAAAGAATCTGACAGTCAAATTGTAAAATAAAAATTTTCATGAATATTCTTGGCAGTGTTGTATTGTACCCAAGAAAATAGTCAATTGCCACTTGGTAGGTGAAGATACCTATAATGGTGTTCTCAAATTTAATCAGACGTAAGCTGAGATAACATGTTCTAGTTCAATAATGCCATACATTCATCTTAGTGTAGCTGGGGTGGAAATGTGGGTGGTAGTGGGGATGCTTTTTAGGAAGAAAACATTCTATAACTCCTATCAGTAGTATGATATTCTAACTACAAGGGAGTCAGGGGTGGAGAGCTATATGGTAAGTCTTGCGCTTGCAAGCAAACAACAATAACACTAAAACAAAACAGAATTTTAGAGAAACCTGAACTCTAAGATAAAATTTTTGAAAGGTTAGTAGGCAACTCAAAAATCACAAGAACAAAATGTGTACTTATGTTTCTTCTAAGAGTTTTACTTCCTTTATTTAGGTATTTTAACATTTTGAATTAATTTTTGTATAGTCTGTGAGGTAGGGGTCAAAATTCATTCTTCTGCATGTGGACTTTTAGTTGTCACAACACCATATTTTAAAAATATTACCTTTTCAGCCAGGCGCGATGGCTCATACCTGTAATCCCAGCACTTCAGGGGGCTGAGGCACGTGGATCAGGAGGTCAAGAGATCAAGACCATCCTGGCAAACAGGGTGAAACCTCGTCTCTACTAAAAATACAAAAAATTAGCCAGGTGTGGTGGCATGTGCCTGTAATCCCAGTTACTCGAGAGGCTGAGGCACGGGAATGGCTTGAACCCGGGACATGGAGATTGCAGTGAGCTGAGATCGCAGCACTGCACTCCAGCCTGGTGACAGAGAGAGACTCCCGCTCAAAAAAAAAAAAAAAATTGCCATTTTATCATTGCTTTTTCTTGTCTAAAATCTGTAGGAACAGAATCTAGATTAAGGTGACGTGCTAGAGAGAGGTGGTTGAAGGAAATGAGGGGTGAGTACCAAAGAAGGTAAGGTATTTCTTTTGAGAATGATGAAAGTGTTCCAAAATTAGCCTGTGGCAATGGTTGCACAACTCTATGAATGTACTAAAAAACATTAAATTTTTTGCCTTTAATGGGTGAATTTTAGTACATGAGAATTATACCTCCATAAAGTTGTTTAAAATATAAAAAGTAAATATTTTTTTAAATATCAAAGGAATAAGTGACCAATCTGGAAATATAAAACCAGGATTATTCCAGGGATTGAACAGAGAGAAATAATTGGCAGTTTCTTAAGGGCCTTGCCGTTAGAGTGACTTCAGCATCAACAGATTGTTTTAATCCTGTACCATTCAGTGCAGAATTCAACTCCTCAAGAGAAAATGTCAGACTGGCCCAGTCTAGGACACATACCGACCCAAAAGGAGGTTCAATCATGAAGGCAGTGGGTGGATTACCTGATTGTCAATATTAAGAAGACCACATGGAATAATAACAGTTAAGTCTTGCATACAGGCTCATCTTTTTTTATAGTCACTATATAATGTACACACCCTGTTGAGTCACTATTAGTATAATGCTCCATTTATGCAGAAATAAGAACTGAGGCTCAGCAAGCTCCTACCCAAGGTCACAGCTAGTAAGTGAACTGTAATTCAGACTCAGTCACTCTCATTCTGAATCCTTTTGTTTAAACCGCTATGGTATAGAATCGCTCCCTAAAAATGAAAGTCTCAAGCACTGAAATATTTTTACACGCATCCCTCTTACTATCGTGGGATTCGTGTTTTTATTAAAGGAAAGCCGATTTTACTGAAAGAATAGGATGCAATGAAGAGCTGGCAGAAACAAAAGATGACCACTAGAGGGAAAAAAATAAATTAATAATTATTAAGCCCATGCTTCATTACAGCTTTTTCACGTGTAATGTTCATCGTACAATGTCATCAGTGTGTGTCCTGTGGATCCTTTCTTTTCCCGCTACCCCGGGGGACTGATTTGTATTGGATGCAACACCTTGGTTCCCTTTCCCTTCGGCTTCTGCTGGGTTGAGTGAAAAAGATGCAGGAGATTGTAGCAAGAGAGGAGAGAAGGGCAGAAATCTCTTCTCCTGGGTTCCTCCCATATGTTTACCAAGAACTTGTGGGTGTCCATCAACTAATGCTGCCAGCTCCACTTAGACAGCCTATGTTGTTCACAGTGAAAGACAATTTCTTTAGGTTCTTGTAACTCCTTTTCTTTTTTTTTTTTTTTTTTTTTGAGACGGAGTTTCACTCATGTTACCCAGGCTGGAGTGTAATGGCGCGATCTCGGCTCACTGCAGCCTCCGCCTCCCGGGTTCAGGCAATTCTCCTGCCTCAGCCTCCTGAGTAGCTGGGATTACAGGCATGTGCCACCATGCCCAGCTAATTTTTTGTATTTTTAGTAGAGACGGGGTTTCACCATGTTGACCAGGATGGTCTCGATCTCTTGACCTCGTGATCCAGCCGCCTCGGCCTCCCAAAGTGCTGGGATTACAGGCTTGAGCCACCGCGCCCGGCCACGTAACTCCTTTTCTTTGATCCTTCAAGCTTAGGAGTGATAATGGCTCCTCACTATTGATCAGAAGCCTTGCTGGTTTCCCACGTCTTATGAATAATATCTTCACTGAAACTTTCCAATCACTCCTTTTGAGGGTGAATCATACTAGCACTCTGAATGGCATACACAGAAATCCTAAAGCCAATAAAATTATGTTGGTTTTGTCGCTAAAGAACTGAGGCTAAGACAATTAAATAAATTGCTCAGTAAGTGAGAGATACAGAAATCAAATAAAAGTCTTTTTTAACTTTCACGTCTTGCCTTTTGCTTCTACGGGAGCTCGTTCCACAAGCTACTACCTATTAATAATATTAATTATATCCACAGGAAACCTGGAAACCTGACTGAAAGGGAAGTATTTCAGAATAGATTTAACTGGTTATAACTTATTTTAAAATTGAGTTGAACCTCCCTTCAAACATACTATAAATATATCGAAAGACTTCAGGTGTGGTGTGATGGGTAGGAATGCAAAATCTAAAGTCCCTGCCTGGCTCTCCATCTCTTATCATTGTATGACTTTGGGCAAGTTACTTAAATTGCCTTCACCTCAGTTTCCTCAATTGTAACATTAGCATAATAATGTTGGCTTCATAGAATCATGTTGAAGATAAAAAATGTAATATATGTAAAGACCTTAGAACAGTGTGTGGCTCATGGTAAGAGTTAATAAATGTCTTGTTTATGACACTGATCCTCACAAAAAATTTCCTATTTTTTAGAGATTAGATTATGATAAAAAGTTTCTCTGGGAGATTCTGTAGGTAATTTGTTAGAAGAAAGTTTATCATTTTTTAGCAGCTAGTTTCATTTCAGCTTTGGTATCCTTGTAAGAGATTCCTTTTTGTAAAATTATTAGGTGGATAGAGATGGTTTCATGGTAAAGATAGCTTCATTGACATATGCTTAGCAGATTATGAATATAGAAATTCTTTTTACATTATGAATTTGGTTGTACTTTCCAACATTACTTCCATGGTGAGCAGACACAGACACACACACACACACACACACACACACACACACACACACACATATATATATATATATATATATATACACACACACATATATACATATACTTTTTTTTGTTTTAACAAGAGGAGCAGCTCCGTGGCTGTATTAGAGTCCAGCTTATTTCCTTGGTCTGATCAGCATTTTGTTGAGTGGTCCTAGACAGAAATAGAAAAAAATATATCTCATTGGAAGTTACCAGATCTAGGCTCTAAGTGAGCTGTTTTAATATATGCCCCTATGACCTTGGCTAAGTTGCTAATACACTCTCCAATTTAAGTACCTCATCTGTAAAAAACAGAAATTAGACTAAATAATTGATAAAGTCTTTTTATCTCCTGAAATACTCGGGTAGTACTGTGGGAATTTTTATAAAGGCACCCAGCCTTCTCTTAGCCTCACATAAAGGCTCAAGGGCAAGGTAGGAAGAGCACAAACTGAGGTGTCAAATACATACGGCTTGAGCACTTATTATCTGTATAGCCATACAAAAGTTATTTAATATTTAATAGCCTCAATTTATTCATTTGTCAAGATAAGATATACTTCAAAGCTATTTGATGACAATTATAAGATGATCCAATCATCGACTGTAAGTTAATTCAATCATGAATCATAAGATGATTCTTGTAAATTTCCTAGTGTACTGTATGGGAGATCTCCTAAATATGTTCAAGCAGTTTTCATCAAGGAGATTAAGAAATACCTTACCATAGAATTACCAGAGCATGGAAACATGTTACTATTTTTCTCAACTCCCAAATCAGAACACAAATAATGAGAAAAATATTTTCAGCCTTGCATATAGATTTATAAAAAATGATGTGAATGTATAAACATTAGATTATGGTACATATTGACTAAATGTCCTTAGTTAAAATAATTAAAAGTGTATAATATTGAGAGAGTACTGAGAATCATCTGGTGGCCATACATATCTGCCAGAGTATATGCATCACAGGGATTCAGAGATGGTTGAAACTGCAAATATTTCCCCTGTGTTGTGCAGATACTATGGCTCTGTCTCACCATCCTGTCAGCCCTGTAAACTGCTTCTAAAATGTTTTTACCAGAAATCAATGGCACCACATAAGAAGTTACTGTGAATCTCTAAACCATAGTCCAGGGTATTCTTCTAGACTCCTTTCTGCTATCTCTATATCCCATAGAAGTTTATCCACTTAGATTTCAATCTTTAATTTCCTTATCCTCTCTGTTCTTGATTCTTTCTTTCTTAAAAGTCAGATTTATTAAGGTATACTTTACCTTCAGTAATATTTACCTATTGTTAGTATATACAATTTGATGACCCTTGACAAATATCATGTAGCCACTCACCACAGTTATGACAGAGAACATTTTCATCAGCCCCCAAATTTCCCTTATGTCTGTTAATTTCCTGTCATACCCCTGCTGGACCATACCAACCACTGAACTAGTTTCTATCACTATGGTTTTGACTTTTAAAAATATTATTAATATTATGATTAACTGATAAATCATAATTATTAATGTATGCATCTGGGGGCACAATGTGATGTTTAATATATGTATGCAAAGTGTTATAATTTAAAAAGCTAGCACATTGATCACATCTCTTACCTACTATTTTTTATGTTGAGACATTTTTATGGTTACTTTGTTATTTTCAAATATATAATACATTACTATTGACTATAATCACAGTGCTGTGCAATGGATTTCAAAACCTATTCCTCCTGTCTACCTGAAACTTTGTATTCATTGGCCAAAATCTCCCCATTCTCTCCCTCTTAAAGCCATCCCCAGCCTCTGACAACCACTGTTCCACACTCTATTTCTACGAGTTCAACCTTATTAGATTTCACACAGAAGCAAGATCATGTGATATTTGTATTTCCATGCCTGGATTATTTCACTTACTGTAATGGTCACCATATTCATCCATGTAGTCACAAATTACAGCAAAAAGGCTTAACATGGTTAATCATCAGAGAAATGAAAATTAGAATCACAATTAGATATGCATTTACTCTAGTCAAAATGGTTATTATTAAGAAGTCAAGAGATAACAGATGTTGGTGAGATCGTGGAGAAAAGGGAATGCTTATACATTGTTCATTGTACTGTAAACTAGTACAAGCTCTATGGAAAACAGTACGGAGACTTCTCAAAGAACTAATCATTGGACTACTCATTTGATTTAGTTATCCCACTATGGGGTACCTACCCAAAGGAAAATAAATCATTAGATAAAAATATACCTGAACTCATAGGTTTATTGCAGCAGTATTCATGATAATATATAAAATCAGCCCAAATGTCCATCAGTAGATAATTGCATAAAGAAAATGTAGTGTATGTATATCTTGGAATACTATTCAGCCATAAAAATAATGAAATCATGTCTTTTACAGCAACATGGATGAAACTTGAAACCATTCTCTTAAACGAAATAAATCAGAAACAGAAAATCAAGATACCTATCATCTAATTCATAAGTAGTAGCTAAATAATGTGTGCACATATATATGGACATAGAGAGTGGAGTAATAAACATCAAAGACTTGGAAGGGTGGGATGGAGGGAGGGGTGTTGATATAGTTTGGATATTTGTTCCTGACCAAATCTCTTGTTGAAATAAAATCACCAGTGTTTGAGGTGGGACCTGGTGAGATGTGTTTGGCCTTGAGGACAGATCCCTTATGGCTTGACACTGTCCTTGCAGTAGTGAGTGAGTACTCATCTGGTTGTTTAACTGTGCGGCACCTTCCATCCCACTCTGTCTTGCTACTGCTCCCAAAGCATGAGATGCCTGTTCCCCTTTGCCTTCCACCAGGAAAGAAAGCTTGCTGGGAACTCTCAAGAAGCAGATACCAGCACAATGCTTCCTGTATAACCTGTGAAAACATCAGCCAATTAAACTACTTTTCTTATAAATTACACAGTCTCAGATATTTCTTCATGGAAATGCAAGAATGGCCAAATACGGAAAATTTATGCTGAGGAGATGGTTGAGGCTATAGACACCTGAAAGCATGAAAGTGGCTTTGGAACTAGGTAACAGGCAGAGGTTGGAAGAGTTTGGAGGTGTCAAAAGAAAGTTTCAGGTTTCATAGACCCTGGTTAAATGGTTGTGACCAAAATTGTGATATTGATATGGACAGTGAAGTTCAGGCTGATGAGGTCTCAGATGGAACTGAAGAATTTATTGGGAATTGGAGCAAAACTGACAGATATTATTCCTTAGCAAAGAGCTTGTATGCATTCTGTTCATGCTCTACAGATATGTGGAAGTCTGAACATGGGAGTGATGATTTACGGTATCTGACAAAATAAATTTCTAAGCAGCAATGTGTTCAAGATGTGGCCTGGCTGCTTCTAATGACCCAACTCACATGTGGAAGCAAAGGAATGACTTAAAGTTGGAGCTTATATTTTAAAAGAAAGTAGAGCATGAAAGTTTGGAAAATTTGAAGACTGTCCACATGTTGGAGAAAGAAAAAGTTTATTCAGAAGAGGAATTTAAGCAGGGTGTGGAGCAACCACTTGCTAGAGAAATCTACATAACCAATAGAGAACCAAGTGCTAATATCCAACACAATAGGAGAAAGGCCTAGGAGTCATTTCAGAGACCTTTGCAGCATCCCCTCCCATCACAGGCCCCGCGGCCTACATGGAATAAATGGTTTCAGGAGCCAGGCCTACGGTGATCCTACCCTGGGCAACCTTAGAACACTGCTTCCCACATTCCATACACTCTGGCTTTATTCATGGCTCAAAGGGGCCGAGGTACAGCTTAGGCCACTGCTTCAGAGGATACAAGCCATAAGCCATTATGCCTTCCACATGGTGCTAAGCCTACAGGTACACAGAGTTTAAGAGTGAATGAGGCTTGGCAGCCTCCCTCTAGATTTCAGAGGATGTACAAAAAAGCCTGGGTGTCCTGGGAGAACACTGCTGTAAGGGTGGAGACCTCACAAAGAACCTCTACCAGGACAGTTGGAGGGGAAATGTGGGGTTGGAAGCCCCAAACAGAGTCACCACTGGAACACTGCCTAGTGGAGCTGTGAGAAGAAAACTACCATCCTTAAGACTCTAGAATGGGTAGATCCACTAGCAGCTTGCACCCTGGGTCAAGCCATAGCCACACCACTACAACCCATAAGAGCAGCCATAGGAGCTGTACTCTGCAGATACACAGGGGCTGAACTGGAGCTGCCTAAGACTTTGGGAGCTGGCCCCTTGCATTAGTATGCCCTGGATGTGGGACATGGACTCAAGCATTATTTTGAGGCTGTAAGATGTAATGACTGCTGCGCTGCTGGGTTTTGAATTGTCATAGTGCCTCTAGCCTCTTTCTTTTGGTTGATTTATGCCTTTGGGAATGTCAATGTTTACTCAATGTCCGCACCCCCATTGTATCTTGGAAGTGAATAACTTGTTTTGATTTTATAGGCTTATAGGTTGAAGAGATTTGTTTCATCTCTAATGGAACTTTGGACTATGGAGTTAATGAGAGAATGAGTTAAAATTTGGGGAAAAGTTGAAAAGGCGTAATTATGTTTTGCAATGTAAGAAGGACATGACATTTGGGAGGGGCCAGGGGCAGAATGATATAGTTTGGACATGTGTTCCCACCCTAATCTCATGATGAAATGTAATCCTCAACGTTGAATATAAGGCCTGGATCATGGGGTCATATTACTTATGGCTTGATGTTTTCATTGCAGTGCTGAGTGAGTACTCATGAGATATGGCTGTTTTATTGTGTGGCACACCTCCTGCACTCTCTTTTGTTCTTGCTCCCACTATATGAGAAAGCTGCTCACCCTTCACCTTCTGTCATGATTGAATGTTTCCTGAGGTGTCCTTAGAAGCAGATGCCAACACTATGCTTACTGTTCCGCCTGCAGAACAATCAGCCAATTAAACCTATTTTCTTAGAAATTACCCAGTCTTCGGTATTTTTTATGGCAACACAACAATGGACTAATACAGGGGTGGTAGATGAATAATTATGTAATGGATCCAATGTACACTATTCAAGTCATAGCTGCACGAAAAGCTCAGATTTCACCACTACTCAACACATCCATGCAACAAAACTGTACCCTAAATATATACAAATAAAAAAAAATAATTTCCCAGTTTTAAGTCTGAATAGCATTTAATGTGTATATATTTCATATTTTCTTTATTAATTCATCCAATGATGGACGCTTAGGTTGTTTCCATATCTTGACTACTGGGAATGATGCTGCACTGGACATGGCAGTGCAGATAGTCCTGTGATGTGTTGCTTTCAGTTTCTTTGGGTACATATCCAGAAGTTGAAGAACTGGGTCAAAGGGTAGTTCTATTTTTAGGTTTTGGAGGAACTTCCATACTGTTTTCCATATTGGGTGTACTAATTTATGATACACCAACAGTGTATGAGTTCCCTTTTCTTTGCATTCTCCCCAACACATGTTATGTTTCATCTTTTTATTAAAGCCATTGTAACAATGTGAAGAGATATTTCACTTTAGTTGTAATTCCCTAATGATTGGTAAGTCAATTTATTTTAATGTACTGATTTTCCATTTGTATGTCTTTTACAAAATATCTGTTCATCTTCTTTGCTCACTTTTAAAAGACATTATTTGTTTTCTTGCTATTATTATTATTTTTTTTGAGTTTCATATATATTTTGGATATTGACCCCTTAACAGATGTATGGTGTGCAAATATTTCTTCCATTCTGTGGGTTTTGTTTTTTTTTTTTTTTTTTGCTTTGCAGAAGCATTTCTGTTTAATGCCGTTCTATTGGTCTACTTTTGTTTTCTTTGCTTTTGTTTTCGGGTTATATCCAAACAGTCTTGCCAAGAGCAATGGCATGGAGCTATTTCCTTATGCTTTTTTAGAAGTAGTTTTAGAGTTTCATGTATTCTGTTTAAGTATTCATTTTTTATGGCTGCGTAGTATTCTATGGTGTAAGTATGCACTTTGTTTTTTCTTTATCCAGTCTATCATTGATGGGCATTTATGTTGATTTCATGTCTTCGATGTTGTCAATTATGCCGCAATGAAAATACACGTTTGTGCCTTTATAATAGAGTGAGTTATATTCGCTTGGGTATATGCCCAATGAGAAGATTGCTGGATTGAATGGTATTTCTGTCATTCTGTCTTTGATCATGTACTTTGCAGGGACATAGATAGAGCTGGAGGCAATCGTTCTTAGCAAACTATAGCAGGAACAGTAAACCAAACACAGCATGTTCTCACCTATAATTGGGCGCCAAAAACTGAGAACATATGGACACACAGAGAGGAAAAAGCGGAGGGACACAATGAGGGGACTCTAATGAGGCATGGAAGGTAAAAGAAGGGAGAGGATCAGGAAGACTAACTAATGGATACTAGGCTTAATATCTGGGTAATAAAATAATCTGTATAAATATCCCCCATGACATATGTTTGCCTATGTAACAAACATACTCATTCTGCATATGTGACCCTGAACTTATAATAAAAATTTTAAAAATCTTCATTTTTTATTTAGTTTTGTATATGGTGGGAGAAAAAGGTGTAATTTCATCATGCTGCCTGTGTGCATCCAGGTTTCTCAGTACCATTTATGGAAGAGGCTCTTCTTTCCCCATTGTATGTTCTTGGTACCTTTGTCAAAATCAGTTGACCATAAATAGTTTAGTTTTGTTTGGGGTTTTCTATTTTGTTCCACTCCTGTATCTGTCTGTCTGTCTTTGTAACAGGACCATGCGGCATTCGTTACTGTAGCGTTATAAAGTATGTTTAAGTCAAGGAGTATGATGCCTTTGGCATTGCTTTTTTGCTCAAGACTGTTTTGGCTATGTAGAGTCTCTTTTGCTTCCATAGGAATTGAAGTATTTTTGATGGCAGCAGCAGCCCATCTAGAGTGGCCATTGCCAAGATGCCACAGCAACAGGGAGGTGCAGCCAGGGCTATACACTCCATTAAGCAGACAGGAGCCCTGTTCCCATGGGCCTGGACCTCTTACTTCACAGAGCAGGCAGGAGCTTCTCTGCAGCTCCAGATTTGGGTGTCTCTGTGCTGTTGGGAGCCTGGGAGGGTCTTCTACCCAGCACGCTCAGAGGTGCCTTCTCTCGCTGATGACTTCTCCCCATTGCCAGCAACTGCTCCAGTATCAGAGGTGTGGGTGAGGATGCACACTCCACAGAGCCTGCAGGAACTGGGGACAAGTGGGAGCCCCATCCCTTTCAAGTTGGCTGGGTGAGAGGTTCCTGGGTGCAGCTTCAGCCATTCAAGCCTGACTGCAGACACAGGATTCTCTGTACTCTTGGGGACCTGGGAAGGTCTCCTTACCCCTTACTGGCTCACAAGTGCCTGTTCTTGTTGAATGGCCTCTTCTCACTATGAGAGCCCACTCTGATCTTGGAACAAAGTTGGGGCTGAGCTTGGATGCTATTGCAGCCTGGCTGGGTGAGTGCATGCTTGGGGAGGTGCTGACACTTTAGGACCCGGTGACCTTGTCTCCCTCTGGATTTTGGGTACTGACAAATATAGGAGGGATGCTGAGGCAGCGGGGGAGGGGCAGCACAGTGTTGGTCTGCAGGTGCCAGTTGGAACAAACAGTCTGGGCACCATGAATGGCGGTGGGAGGCAGACAGACTCTGGGTGGAAGAGGGGAGGTTCCCAGGGAAGTCCCACCTTCAGGCTAGGAAAGTCCTGTAGCCTGTGGGCTCCTCTGCCAGTTCTGTCGACCAGAGGGGTAATGCATGGTATATTTTCTTGAGCCCGCCCATGGTTGTCCATGGACAAATCAGCATACAGTTTCTCTCTCTGACGACCATAATAACCCCAGACTTAGCCAGAGCCGAGCATACATCAAGGCAACCAGCTGGAGAGAGGGGCTACCCTCCCTAGGCCCTTCTATCTGCTAAGAGCTACAGACGTTGGGATGACATGCTTGCAGAGAGGAGCCACCCTCTCAAAGGCCTGTTCTCTGCTGGTAGCAGCAGATGTCACGACAATCAGTTGCAGAGAGGTGCTACCCACTCCAGGGTTTCCTCTCTGCTGAGAGCTGAATACTCCTCAGGATGCTTCACTGGCAGGGAGGATCCACACACTCCAGGCCTCCTCTCTGCTAAATGTTGCAGAGATACTAGGATGACCTGACCACAGAGAGGAGCGATTCACTGCAGGTCTTCTCTGAGTTGTTCTAACACTGAATAAAGCTCCTCTTCATCTTGCTCGCCCTCTACTTAGGTGTATACCTCATTCTTCCTGAATACAGGACAAGACCTTGGGCAAACGCGCCGCTAGCCACAGAAGTTTTTAGCCACAAAAGCAATACCCAAAAATTTTAATACATTTCTCTTTCATTCATGTTAAAAACAGCATTGGCACTTTGATAGGGATTACAATAAGACTTTAGATTGCTTTGAGTAATATGGACATTTTCATTGTATTTATGAACATGAAAAAAATTTCCATTGATTTGTGTCTTTTAAAGTTCTTATATCATTGTTTAACAGCTATCCAGGTATTTTACCTCTTTAGTGGAATTTACACCTATTTAATTTTTTTGTTATTATTCTAAATCATATTATTTTATAATATATTTGAGATTATTTGTTACTAATACATAGAAATGTTACTAATTTTTAATGTTGATTTTGTATTCTGAAACATTACTCAATTCATTTACGAATTCTAGTAGATTTCTTCTAAGGACTTTCAGGGTTTTTTTTAATGTAAGATTATGTCATCAGCAAATACAGGAAATTTCACTTTCACCATGGGAGGATAGAGCAAGACCTTCAAAAGATCCTGATAAATTGACCTTTAACTTCCTAGCTTCCAGAACTGTGGGAGAAATATTTTTGTCCTTATAAATTACTCCATCATAGATATTCAGTTGTATCACCACCAAACAGACTAAGGCAGTTCGTGACCAGTATATTAATTATTGTTATTATTATTAATGTTATTATCATTGTGTATCTACAAAGTGAAGTACTATAATCGGTGGCCATAACAAGGAGTAAAAATCTTAGCAGATGAAAAATTTAGACAATTCATTCAACAATTTTCTTAGTTACCTGTTTCTGCACTTGATACTATCCTAGATACTGGGGATCTGATAGATGGAAAAAAGATAAAGTTCCTGCCATAAGGAAACTTGAATTTATTAGCTATAGAACATCTTCACTGCAGATCACTTCAATGAGGAAATCCTAACAACAACTGAAAACGACATTATAGTATGATGAATATAATGAGAAGCCAGAGCACATGGAGGAGGATTTTAAAGGGAAGGGACATGTAACCTGGTTTTGTGAGAACAAAATTATGGAAAGATTCTTGGAGGTGGTAATGTCGGTGCCAAGCCTAGAAAGACTTATTTGTTGATTTTTAAAGATTCTACATAATACCTGTTAACTCTATGAGGTAGGGAAAGTGAAGCATATAGGGGGCTATATTACTTGCCCCAAATCACAAAAGTAGTCACTGATAACAAAGTGCATGCCATTAACTGCAACATTCTTCGCTTCTTCTCCCTCCTATAGTGTTTTTGTAAGCTATGTTTGGGTAAGCTGGAAGTCAAAGGAATGTGGTGTAGGAGAAGTCATTACTCCATGAAAGTCTTAAAACTCTTTACTTTACTGGAGTAGTGAAAAGAACCTTCTAGAAAGATCAAGAAAGAAAATGGAGGGTAATTATGAATATACTAGAAAGCCAGGTGAGAGATTTTCCTATTTGTGAAAGTGTGTTCCCAGTTGGCAGTCATCTATTTTTATATGACTACACAAAATAATGCATTATTGTTAAGGTATCAGTATTAATATATTTTACTGACTCTAATATACAGATCAAAGAACATGGTTATGTTTATAAAGGATATGCATTGCCTGTTTAATCCAGAAATAGCTACATTTAGATTCCCTCTCATGTGTTTCATAATTAATTTAATTACAATTTTAATCATGGATATCAATGCTTAAGTTATCTCTTTTGTAAGCAGATATACATGATATTCTTGTTAGAAATGCCTAGCATACATAGGTAAGTTGAGACTGCAGAAGGGTAATCCAAATGATAAAAATAGAGCTATACATCCAGGAAAAAGATCTAATTCTAGTTTTTATTTTATCCCGTGTGTAGATTTTTGTTTTCCCAGTGTACACAACAGATCTGAACTAGGTTCTCAGTTACATATTGTATTAGTACATTTTATCACCCCCATAAAGATACTACTATAGTCTGGGTAATTTATGAACAACGGAGATTTTATAGACTCACAGTTCTGCATGGCTGGCAAAGCCTCAGAAATTTTATAATTTTATAAAGAATGCAACAGACTTCTGCCTGGACATCCAGGTACTTTGATACATCCTCTAAAATCCATGTTCCCAAACCTCAACTCTTGACTTTTGTGCACCACAAGCCCAACACCAACCATGTGGAAGCCACCCTTTTAGCCACAACTGTTGCTGAAGCAACTGGAATGCAGGTTGCCATGTCCAGACGCTACAGAGAGCAGCAAGGGCCCTGGGCCCAGTGAAAGTATTTTTTTCTCCTAGGCTTCCTTGCCTGTGATGGGAGGGGCTGCAGCCAAGATCTCAGACATGCCCCAAAGACATTTTCCCCATTATCTTCATAATTAACATTTGGCTTCTCATTATTTATGCACATTTCTGCAGTCTGCTAAATTTCTCCACCAAAAATGATGCTTTCTCTTTATCACATCATCAGGCTGCAAATTTTTCAAACTTTTATGCTCTGCTTCCCTTTCAAATGTATGTTCCAATAGCAAACCATCTCTTAGTGAATGCATATAACTGAATGCTTTCAGAAAAATCCAGGTTACATCTTGAATGCTTTGCTGCTTAGAAATTTCCCCCACCAGATATCCTAAATCATCTGTCTCAAGTTCAAATCATCCCATTTATATAACACTCTCAAAATAACAAAATTATATAGGCTGAGAATAGTGGCCACTAGGGATGATGAATTTGAGAGGACAGTTGGGTGTGGTTATCACAGGAAAAGTGCGAGATCCTTGTGTTGATGAAACTCTTCTGTATTATTATTATGGTGGTTGTCCCTTGAATGTAGTCATATGATAAAAGTGAATGTAACTAAACACACACACAGACACACATAAGTGAGCACATGTAAAATTGGTGAAATCTGAAGATGGATTGTATTAATGCCAGTTTATCGGTTGTGATGTTATACTATAGTGTTGCAAGAATTTATCATTGGAGGAAACTCAAAAAAAGAAACAGTGAGGTATCTCTCCATATGATCTCTTCCAATGGCATGCTTACAGGTACATTAAAAGATGTTCAACATCATTAGTCATAAGATAAATGCCTATTAAAACCACTATATTACTTCATACTTGCGAAAAGTTTGAAGGAAAAAGAACCCTAGTACACTGTTGTTGGAAATGTAGATTGGTATAACCATTACATAAAACAGTATGGAGGTTTCTAAAGAAATGAAAATTTAACTGCCATATGATCCACTAATATTTCTTCGGGGTATAAACTCAAAGTAGATAAAAATCACAGACTCATAAAATTGTCGGCATGCTCATGCTCATGCTCATTCCCAATAGCCACGATATTGAAACAACTTAAATGCCCTTCAATGGTTGAATAGATTTTAACATGTGATGTGTGTGTGTGTGTGTGTGTGTGTGTGTGTGTGTGTGTGTTATAGTTCTACAGAGCTAAATGTTACCGAGCCTTAAAAAAAGATCTTGGCATTTGGCACAATATGGATAAACCTGGAGGACATCACACTAAGGTAAATAATCCAGACAGAAACAAAAATTATTTTGATGATCTTATATGTGGACTATATAAATAGCGGGCTAAAATAGACAAGGTAGAGAATAAAGCATTGGGGTTGTGAGAAGAAATGGGGAGATGTAGGTCAAAGGATACAAAATAGCAGATATGTAGGATGAACATGTGTAGATATCTATATGCACGGCGGGACTAAAACTGATGAAATTTTGTCATGAATTTTATTAAATCAGTATATTTTAGCTGCTATTGACACACACTTAGAAACTGAGGAGATATGCTAATCTGCTTTACCATAGTAACCATTTTAGTTTATCTATCCCATAATATCATGTTTTAAACCTCAAATATAGACAATAAAATTTCTTCAAAATAGCAATAAAAAATAGAAATAAAAAAATCTAACACACTTCTATGTACTAACATTGAACATGTGGATGTCAAAATTAAACATGTGATACTATAAGCAGTCACTTGAAAGAAAATGTAATACTAAGGTATAAATTAAAACATGGACCACAAGGTAAGTGCAAATATTAAATATCAAAATATCTTTCAAAAATCTACACAATACAAAATTGTACCCATTTTCAAAGGAAAAACAGATTAGACATACATAGATGCATCTTAAAAACAGGGCTCAGTGAAAGATTAAGTATTGACAATGGATGCATAAATTGAAAACAAATGTCCACAAACCATATGAAACATGTATTAACACTCATACATAGAAAATGATGAACATTAACACATTACAACGATTGCCAATGTAGACAAGAGAAATAAAGCTGGGTCATGGAAGTAAAGGAGAGTGGATGAGTAAATAAACAGGAGCGGGTCTTGAGCAATTAACCCAAGGAATGTACCTCAGCCCTCTACACTTGATGCCGAAACCACTCTACTGTATTTCCTCCAATAAAAACAGTTTTTTTTTCCATGGAAGAATTCCTTTTTTTTTTCTTTTTTTTTTAAATTGCATTTTAGGTTTTGTGGTACATGTGAAGAATGTGCAATCCTTAATCACTGACATTCTATGGAAATACTGGTGTATGGAAGTTTTAATAAAAATAACAACTTTTACTTGTATGATTGTGTTCAAATTCTCTGTAGACTATGCTTTTGTTTATTGCCTGCAGTAGACAATGGCCACTCCCATTGTCCCACATTGGGTAGGCTCCTGCTCCACCTAGAGTTTCTTAACAAAGAAGTGCCCTAGTATTGGGACCATGTCCTGCAAACACCATCATTTTAGTGTGTGTGGTGTGCTGTTTTACTTTCTGTAGGGTGAAGTTCTTGGTCTTTTTGAGGGTGTTCAGTTGCTCAAAGAATTGGGTGACTTAGAAAACACACTACCATGAGGTATATGTCCTGGAGGTGATGATTTCGATGTCTTCATTTTGGAAAGAGTGTCACGGTCACCTACATACAATGAAGCTCTTTTTATGTGCCCTTCTAAATATGTACATGTTCCAAGAAACACCAAAGCCTCTTCTTTGTCTCCTGTGGGATAAAATTTTAAGAAAAAAATTTGTCTCCAGGAATCAGTCCTTCCCCAAGTCCTTATTTAGAATGTCTGCTTCACCTGTGGGTCTGCCCACCAACCCTACAGGACCTCATATCCCTCTCTTTTCGAATGCCTACCTCTCCCCTTCCCTTCTTCCTCACCATCAGAAAACAGGCAGAGAGATACTCAGTCATTAGCTCCTCAAAATTTATTTTATTGTTATTATTCCTTGTCCAATTTGGTTTCTCCACGTGTGGACTAATCCTGCCCACCCTCCTGTGAAGATCCTTCCCATGGGTCGAGGTCTTCATCCTTCTGTGAAGATCCTTCATATGAGTCGAGCTCTTCGTCCTTCTGTGAAGATCCTTCCCATGGGTCGAGGTCTTCGTCCTTCTGTGAAGATCCTTCACATGAGTCGAGGTCTTCGTCCTTCTGTGAAGATCCTTCCCATGGGTCGAGGTCTTCATCCTTGTGTGAAAATCCTTCACATGAGTTGAGGTCTTCGTCCTTCTGTGAAGATCCTTCCAATCGGTCGAGGTCTTTGTCCTTCTGTGAAGATCCTTCCCATGAGTCAAGATCTTCGTCCTTCTGTGAAGATCCTTCCCATGAGTCAAGATCTTCGTCCTTCTGTGAAGATCCTTCCCATGTGTCGAGGTCTTCTTCCTTCTGTGAAGATCCTTCCCATGAGTCAAGATCTTCGTCCTTCTGTGAAGATCCTTCCCATGGGTCGAGGTCTTCTTCCTTCTGTGAAGATCCTTCACATGGGTCGAGGTCTTCTTCCTTCTGTGAAGATCCTTCACATGAGTTGAGGTCTTCGTCCTTCTGTGAAGATCCTTCCCATGAGTTGAGGTCTTCATCCTCTTGTGAATATCCTTCCCATGAGTCGATGTCATCGGCCTCCTGTGAACATCCTTCAGCTGGGTCATCTAGGTCTTCATCCTCTTGTGAATATCCTTCCCATGAGTCTAGGTCTTCGTCCTTCTGTGAAGTTCCTTCACATGGGTCTAGGTCTTTGTCCTCCTCATCTTGGATTGGATTGATGGAGTTGTCTCGGGACTGGTCATTCTCTATTTGATTTGAATTTATTTTCTTACGGTTCCTGTAGTAAAACACTAATATTGTTGGATATTGTGATTTTTTGGTCTTCTTCAAACTTTGTTCAGAGGCTAAAACTCTGTTCAGTGTCTCCAGCGTCTGGTAAGAAAACAGGGAGAGGCCAGGAAGACGTTATTTTTGGTGAATAGGGTAGAGGCCGAATAGCAGTGGTGGCAGGGGGTTGGTTTATGAGAAGAGACGCAGATTGAGAAAGGGGTTTATGCCAGAGAAGAAGAAGGTGGAATCACAGGGTAGGGATCTATGGGGAAGAAGAAGAGGAGCATGGCTAGGGTCATCTGTGTTAGTTCAAACTGCACCATTTTGTAAGCTCTTTGCGATTTTGCAGACCTTGGTCAAAGTGAAACATTCCATGGGCGTTCAGGCTGTGAGAATCATCCTGCCTAACCATCTGAGCACAGGGCAGACAAAGGCTCAACTAAATAAACATGCCCATCACATCTTGGTTGGCAAAGATCTAAGGAACACCACAATGATATTCCACCAGAAAAAGGGCCAAACCACCTGGTCATAAGAACATCTTATCAATATCCTGCTGGGCAGCAAACCATACTGCTCAGATCCCTCCCATCCCTATCCGTAAGTACCCCAGCCTGTAAGCAGTGGTGGGCTCTGGCCTTAAACTGGTCCCTGACTCCCACAGGTGTCTGCAATATACCTGTGTTGCTGTTTGAGCCGCCCCCTCCCTATGTGTTTTTCTTTCACTCTCACCTTCTTTTCAAAACCTAAAATTTTGGTGCCAAAACTCAGAATGGTGATTGGGTTCTAATGAGTAAGTTTTCTCGTGCAACCCAGGAAGCAGCAAGCAGCACAAATTAGACCCGGGCCTACTTCCAGATCCTGAGTGGACTCCCTGTTCCCAGTGCCGTTCCCCCTATTTCTCTCATCTTCTCCAGCACTGGACTAACCTCCAGATATTGATCAACCTTTCCATCTTATGTTTCCTCCCTTCCCCTTTCCAGGCAGCTGCAACAAGGATCACCTCCATTGCCGAACATCACATCCAGCACTGGGCTTCAGTTAGTGGGTGACTCTCCCTCTTCCTCCTTTCTGGATTCCTCTCTATTTCTGCTGGTTCTCCAAAAAGTTTCAGTGCTGTGTGAGACGTCTCCCCGGTCACCAGGTAATCACAGCCTGGCTTCTTAGGGGACACCCTAAGACCACTTGCCACTCTGGCCACCCCAGCCTCCGGGGAACTGTGAATAGCTCCGGGGCTGCCCTGGCTCTCCAGATCTCTTCTCCCAGGATGAATCCAGTACTCACTTCCCTTTGGGGTATTCACTTCTCTCGGGAGCACTCGGTCCCCTCTGGGGTATTCACTTCCTTCCAGGGCACTCACTTTCCTCAGGGGTATCCACTCCCCTTCAGAGCATTCACTCCCCTCTTCCAAAATACAAAACTTCCAAATTGAACATAATCTAAAACAATTCAACTTCCAAATTCAACATAATCTAAAAAACTTTCTCCACAGCAATGGTAAATGATCTGAAGTGTTTTGCTTATCTCAATTCACAGCTCTCTCTCTCTCTCTCTCTCTCTGCCAATCCTGTTCACCTTTTCAAATCTTCCTCCTCCAAGAGAAATCCCCCAAAATGCCCCCTCCTCCAGGCAAGACTTCCTCCTCTGCATTTCAACCTGACCAACAAACCCCTTCCTCAGCCTTCCGCCCACCACCATTCTCTCCACCTTCTCCTTCCGCTCTGGCTCCTCCAACCCCTTGCTGTCACCCTGCATCCCACCTTCCTCTCCACCTCAAACCAGGTCTCATGCCCAAGCTGCTTTCTCTGAAATCCAGTCACATGCCTAGTGTTTATATGTAGGATACTACAATCTAAGACCAACATGTGCAACAGTGTGGGCATTGTTCAACTTCCTACTGGGAATTATGTCCAGAGCAAAAATAAAAAAAAAAAGGAGGCATTTGGATTGGAAGAGGAGAAGGACAACTATCTTCTGTCAAAGACTACATGAGAGTCTATGTAGAAAAGTCAATTTTAAAAAAGGCTTCTACAATCATAGAGGTTAGCAAGATTGACCATCTAACGAAACACTCCTATCACATCTTGCTGGGCAAAGTTCTAAGAAACACCACGACGACATCCCACTAGGAAAAGAGACAAACAGCCTGAACATAAAAACGTCTTAATTATCCTGCCAGGATCATAAAAACACCTTATCAATATCCTGCCTGGTAGCAAGCCATACCGCCCAAACCTTTCCCACCCATACCTGTAAGTACCATAGCCTGTAAGTAGCAGTGCGTTCTGACATTAAGGTGGTCCCGCACTTCCACAGGTGTCTGGAACATACCTGTGTTGCTGTTTGAGCCGCCCCCTCTCTGTGTGTCTGTCTTTCACCCTCACCTTCCCTTCAAATCCTAACAATCTTACCTTGTCACTTTTTTTGTTGTTGGATATACTCTTTATCTTGGTGCTTGAAGTTGGCTGTTTCATGTCTATGGATGTTTGTAGAATGTCTATACTAAGCTCTTCAAGAGTGCATACTTCCACAACTGTATTGAAGCTTGCCAGTAGGTTGTCCCAGAGCTCTTGCCTTCCCTATATATACCCTCCTGGTGACAAGGCAAAGCCACACCCTTGAGCTTTGTTTGATCATACAGGCAGTGTCCCAGCCAATGGCAGTCCTAGGATGGCTTTGACATCACAAAGTACCACCCCTGACAACTTCCTGGGCTTGGGGGGAAAGGATGAAAGGGTTGTAGAGAAAACCAAATGCTGCTGTTGTTTCAACATCCCCTGAAGATGCATCCCAAACTGATCTACCGCCGCTCCTCATTTCTCCATGTTTAATGTTCATGGTTCACGTGGATGTGAGAGGATGATTTCTTCAAGCCCTTCCCCATAGTCATTCCTCTTAAGTGATTCATTTCCTTGTCTTCCAGCACTCATCAGACACTAGTATTTTGGATGTCTCACCTCAAATCCCTCCAAGCTAATGTGACCCATTTAAAAGTTCCCTGTGCTCTTCATTCTTCCCAACACTAACGTTATGTTTCATCATTTTATTAAAGCCATTGTAACGGTGTGAAGAGATATTTCACTTTAGTTGTAATTTGCAATTCCCTAATGATTGGCAAGTCTCTTTATTTTAATGTACTTATTTTCCATTTGTATGCCTTTTACAAAATATCTATTCAGGTTCTTTGCTCACTTCTTAATGGCATTATTTGTTTTCTTGCTATTAAGTTTTTTGAGTTTCATATATATTTTGGGTATTAGCCCCTTATCAGATGTATGGTTTGCAAATATTTCTTCCATTTTGTGGGTTGTTAATTGCCTTTTTTTGCTTCGCAGAAGCATTTTCATTTAATGCCATTCTATTGGTCTACTTTTGTTTTTATTGCTTTTGTTTTCAGGATTATACCCATACAATCTTGCCATGAGCAGTGGGATGGAGCTACTTCCATATGCTTTTTTAGAAGTAGTTTTAGAGTTTCATGTATTCTGTTTAAGTATTCATTTTTTATGGCTGCATAGTATTCTATGGTGTATGTTTGTACTTCGTCTTTTCTTTATCCAGTTTATCATTGATGGGCATTTATGTCGATTTCATGTCTTTGATGTTGTGAAATATGCTGCAGTGAAAATACACGTTCGTGCCTTTATAATTGAGTGAGTTATATTCCTTTGGGTATATCCCCCAAAATAAGATTGCTGGATTGAATGGTATTTCTGCCTTTCTGTCTTTGATCATGCACTTTGCAGGGACACAGATAGAGCTGGAGGCAATCATTCTTAGCAAACTAAAGCAGGAACAGTAAACCAAACACAGCATGTTCTCACCTAAAATTGGGCACCAAAAATTGAGAGCATATGGACACACAGAGGGGAACAAAGCACACTCGAGTCTAATGGGGCATGGAAGGTAAGAGAAGGGAGAGGATCAGGAAAACTAACTAATGGATACTAGGCTTAACTTCTTGGTAATAAAATAATCTGTATAACTAGCCCCATTACACATGTTTACCTATGTAAAAAACATGCACATTCTGCACATACACCCCTCAACTTATAATAAAAGTTTAAAAAATCATCATTTTTTGTTTAATTTTGTATATGGTGAGAGAAAAAGGTGTAATTTCATCATGCTGCCTCTGTGTATCCAGTTTTATCAGTACCATTTATTGAAGAGGCTCTTCTTTCCCCATTGTATGTTCATTGTACCTTAATTGAAATCATTTGACCATAAATAGTTTAGTTTATTTTATGATTTTCTATTTTGTTCCATTTGTCTGTCTCTCTGTTTTTGTTAAAGGACCACGCAGCATTGGTTACTGTAGCTTTATAAAGTATGTTTAAGTCAAGGTGTGTGATGCCTTTGGCATTGCTCTTTTTGCTCAAGAAGATTTTGACTACGTAGAGTCTCTTTTGCTTCTATAGTAATTGAACTATTTTTGATGGCAGCAGCAGCCCATCTGGAGTGACGATTTCCAAGATGCCACAGCAGCAGGGAGATGCAGCCAGGGCTATACACTCCATTAAGCAGTCAGTACCCCTATCTCCATGGGCCTCCTACTTCACAGAGCAGGCAGGAGCTTCACTGCAGCTCCAGATTTGGGTGTCTCTGTGCTATTGGGAGCCTGGGAGGGTCTTTTACTCAGCAGGCTCAGAAGTGCCTTTTCTCCCTGATGGCTTCTCGCCATTGCCAGCAACTGCTCCAGTATCAGAGGTGTGGGTGAGGATGCACACTCCACAGAGCTTGCAGGAGCTGGGGATAAGTGGGAGCCCCACACCATTCGAGTTGTCTGGGTGAGAGGTTCCCAGGTGCAGCTTCAGCCATCCAAGCCTGACTGCAGACACAGGATTCTCTATACTCCTGAGGACCTGGGAAGGTCTCCTTACCCCTCACTGGCTCACAAGGGCCTGTTCTTGTTGCCAGGCCTCTCCTCACTATGAGAGCCCACTCTGATCTTGGAACAAAGTTGGGGCTGAGCTTGGATGCTATTGCAGCCTGGCTGGGTGAGTGCATGCTTGGGGAAGTGCTGACACTTTAGGCCCTGGTGACCTTGTCTCCCTCTGGATTTTGGGTACTGACAAATATAGGAGGGATGCTGAGGCAGTGGCAGGGGGGCAGCACAGTGCTGTCCCACAGGTGCCAGTTGGAACAAACAGTCCAGGCACCATGAATGGTCGTGGGAGGCAGACAGACTCTGGGTGGAAGAGGGGAGGTTCCCAGGGAATTCCCACCTTCAGGCTAGGAAAGTCCTGTAGCCTGTGGGCTCCTCTGCCAGTTCTGTTGATCAGAGGGGTAATGCATGGTGTTTTTTCTTGAGCCCGCCCATGGTTGTCCATGGACAAATCAGTATACAGTTTCTCTCCCTGAAGACCATAATAACCCCAGACTTAGAGCAGAGCATACATCAAGGCAACTGGTTGGAGAGAGGAGCTACCCCCTCTAGGCCCTTCTATCTCCTAAGAGCTGCAGACGTTGGGATGACATGCTTGCAGAGAGGAGCCACACTCTCGAAGGCCTCTTCTCTGCTGGTAGCAGCAGACGTTGGGACAATCAGTTGCAGAGAGGTGCTACATTCTTCAGGGCCTCATCTCTGCTGAGAGCTGAATACTCCTCAGAATGCTTCACTGGCAGAGAGGATCCACACACTCCAGGCCTCCTCTCTGCTGAAAGTTGCAGAGATACCAGGATGACCTGACTACAGAGAGGAGTGATTCACTGCAGGTCTTCTCTGAGTTCTTCTAACACTGAGTAAAGCTCCTCTTCATCTTGCTCAACCTCTACTTAGGTGTATACCTCATTCTTCCTGAACACAGGACAAGACCATGGGCAAAGGCACTGCTAGCCACAGAGGTTTTTAGCAAGAAAAGCAATACCTAAAAAATTTTAATACATTTCTCTTTCATTCATGTTAAAAACACCATTGGCATTTTGATAGGGATTACAGTAAGACTTTAGATTGCTTTGAGTAATACAGACATTTTCATAGTATTTATGAACATGAAAAAATTTCCATTTATTTGAGTCTTTTAAATTTATTTTATCATTGTTTAACAGTTACCCAGGTATTTTACCACTTTAGTGGAATTTACACCTATTTAATTTTTTTGTTGCTACTCTAAATCATATTATTTTATTATATTTTTGAGATTATTTGTTACTAATACATAGAAATATTGCTAATTTTTAATGTTGATTTTGTATTCTGAAACTTTACTCAATTCATTTGTCAATTCTAATAGATTTCTTCTAAAGACTTTCAGGTTTTTTTTTATGTAAGATTATGTTATCAGCAAATACAGAAAATTTCACTTCCACCATGGAAGGATAGAGCAAGACCCTCATCAGATCCTGATAAGTTGACCTTTATCTTCCTAGTCTCCAGAAATATGGGAGAAATATTTTTGTACTTATAAATTACTCATCTTAGATATTTAGTTTTATAACCACAAAACAGACTAAGGCAGCTCATGACCGATATATTGATTATTATAATTACTGTTAATATTATTATCATTGTGTATCTACAAAGTGAAGTACTATAATCGGTGGGCATATAAAAGGAGTAAGAATCTTAGCAGATGAAAAATTTAGACAATTCATTCAACAATTTTCTTAGTTACGTATCTCTATACTTGATACTATCCTAGACACTGGGGATCTGATAGATTGAAAAAAGATAAAGTACCTGCCATAAGGAAACTTGAAATTATTAGCTGCAGAACATCTTCCCTGCAGATCGCTTCAATGAGGAAATCCTAAAAAACAACTGAAAATGACATTATAGTGTGATGAATATAATGAGAAGCCAGAGCACATGGAGGAGGAATTTAAAGGGAAGGGACATGTAACCTGGTTTTGTGAGAACCAAATTACGGAAAGATTCTTGGAGGTGGTAATGTCGGTGCCAAACCTAGAAAGACTTATTTGTTCATTTTTAAAGTTTCAGCATAATACCTGTTAGGTGTCTGAAATTGTTCTAAGTGCTTTACAAATAAGTTATCATTAATTTAATTTAATTATCCTGATAACTCTATGAGGTAGGAAAATGAAGCATATAGGGGGATATGCTACTTGCCCCAGGTCAGAAAAGTAGACACTGATAACAAAGTGCATGCCATTAACTGCAATGTTATTTGCTGCTTCTCCCTCCTATAATGTTTTTGTAAGCTGTGTTGCGGTGAGCTGGAAGTCAAAGGAATGTGGTGTAGGAGAAGTCATTACTCCATGAAAGTCTTAAAACTGTTAACGTTACTGGAGTAATAGAAAGAACCTTGTAGAAATATTAAGAAAGAAAATGGAGGGTAATTATCAATATACGAGAAAGCCAGGTGAGAGATTTTCCTATTTGTGATAGTGTGTTCCCAGTTGGCACTCATCTATTGTTATATGACTACACAAAATGATGTATTATTGTTAAGGTATCATTATTAATATATTTTACTGACTCTAAGATACAGATCAGAGAACATGGTTATGTTTATAAAGGATATGCATTGCCTGTTTAATCCAGAAATAGCTACATTTAGATTCCCTCTCATGTATTTCATAATTAATTTAATTACAATTTTAATCATGGGTATCTATGGTTAAATTAACTCTTTCGTAAGTACCTATACATGATATTCTTGTTAGAAATGCCTAGCATACTAAGGTAAGGTGAGATTGCCAAAGGGTAATCCAAATGATAAAAACAGAGCTATACATCCAGGAGAAAGATCTAATTCTAGTTTTTATATTATCTCATGTGTAGATTTTGTGTTCCCAGTATACACAACTGATCTGAACTAAGTTTTCAGTTAAGTATTTGTATTAGTGCACTTAATCACTCCCGAAAAGATACTACCTTAGCCTGGGTAATTTATAAACAAAGAAGATTTTATTGACTCACAGTTCTGCATGGCTGGCAAAGCCTCAGAAATTTTATAATTTTATAAAGAATGCAGCAGACTTCTGTCTGGACATCCAGGTACTTTGATACATCCACTAAAATCTAGGTGGATGTTCCCAAACCTCAACTCTTGACTTTTGTGCACTACAAGCCCAACACCAACCATATGGAAGCCACCATTTTAGTCACAACTGATGCTGAAGCCACTGGAATGCAGGTTGCCATGTCCAGACGCTACAGAAAGCAGCAGGGGCCCTGGGCCCAGTGAAAGTATTTTTTTCTCCTAGGCTTCCTTGCTTGTGATGGGAGGTGCTGCAGCCAAGATCTCAGACATGCCCCAAAGACATTTTCCCCATTATCTTCATAATTAACATTTGGCTTCTCATTATTTATGCACATTTCTGCAGTCTGCTAAATTTCTCCACCAAAAATGATGCTTTCTCTTTATCACATCATCAGGCTGCAAATTTTTCAAACTTTTATGCTCTGCTTCCCTTTCAAATGTATGTTCCAATAGCAAACCATCTCTTAGTGAATGCATATAACTGAATGCTTTCAGAAAAATCCAGGTTACATCTTGAATGCTTTGCTGCTTAGAAATTTCCCCCACCAGATATCCTAAATCATCTGTCTCAAGTTCAAATCATCCCATTTATATAACACTCTCAAAATAACAAAATTATATAGGCTGAGAATAGTGGTCACTAGGGATGATGAATTTGAGAGGACAGTTGGGTGTGGTTATCACAGGAAAAGTGCGAGATCCTTGTGTTGATGAAACTCTTCTGTATTATTATTATGGTGGTTGTCCCTTGAATGTAGTCATATGATAAAAGTGAATGTAACTAAACACACACACAGACACACATAAGTGAGCACATGTAAAATTGGTGAAATCTGAAGATGGATTGTATTAATGCCAGTTTATCGGTTGTGATGTTATATTATAGTTTTGCAAGAATTTATCACTGGAGGAAACTGAATAAAGAAACAGTGTGGTGTCTCACCATATGATTTCTTCCAATGGCATGCTTACAGATACATTAAAAGATGTTTAACAGAGGAGGATCCAAGATGCCATTTAGGAACAGCTCAGGAATGCAGCTCCAAGTAAAAGCACTGAGGGTGAGTGGATGCCGCATTTTTATTGCCCACAGACTAGGAAATTCCCAGGCAGAGGAGCTCCACAGGTCACCAGCGCAGCTGTTTCGGCCAGCACGGCTGTGCCGGCCGGCGCTGCTGTTTTGACCTGCGTGGCTGCTTTGTCAGCGCACCGGAGCAGTGGTTCACCAGTTCTCCATAACAAAATACAGCGGTCCGGGTACCCTTTTGGCTGGTGATTGGAGCCCCGGGAAGTCACCCATTCGTCTGTTTAAAAAGGGGACTGAGCAGAGAACCAGGACAGTAGATTCCAGGGCAAGAAAAAAAGAAGCACCACAAAACTCAATGCCACTGTTTGAGGCAGCGCAGTGAGTGGCCGCAGGGGAAAACAAACAGACCCCGGCACCTCTTCAACAGGCGACTGGAACACCAACTTTAAAAAGGCTCTGAGGCAGGGAGCCAGGCGATCAGGCTCTGCTGGTCCCACCCCCACAAAAGAACAGCAATCAGAAACTCTGGATTGAGAGTTTCACAGCAAGCGCAGCTGAACCCTGGACGGTCCAGCTCTGTGGGGGTGTGGTGTCTGCCATTACCGAGGCAGCCCACCACGACGGAGGTAGTCGGCCAATGCTGAGGCAGCCCGCCATTGCTGAGGCAGCCCGCCACAGCAGAAAGACTCCGCCTCAACAGAGGCGGGCCACCATCGCCAAAGCAGTTCTAACTACACGCATATAAACAGGACTGCAAGGAAGTACACTCGGCAGCTGGACGGAGCCCACAGCAGCTCAGCAAAGCCTCTACAGGCCAACAGTGACTAGGCTGCCTCCTTGCTGGGCAGGGCAGGGCAGGTCTGAAGGAAAAAAAAAAGAAGGCAGCAGCATAACGGAAACTCATAAATAAAGCCCTAAATGCCTGGGACAGAGCACCTGGGAACAAAAAGCAGTTTATGAGTTCTGCTGCAGCAGACCTAAACGTACCTGCCCAGCAGCTCTGAATGAACAACCACAGAGCTCACAGCTCACCATCTGAGCTCCTATAAAGGAGAGACTGTCTACTCAAGCAGCTCCCTGACCCCTATATATCCAAAGAGCCACCTCATAAAGGAGAGATGAGATTGACACTAGGCGGGTATCCTTCTGGGACAATATAGCAGAAGAAGAAAACTGGTAGCAACCCTTACTGTTCAGCAGCTGCTGCAGGTGAACCCCAGGCAAGCAGGGCCTGGAGTGAACCTCAGCAGACCTACAGCAGAGGGGCCAGACTGTCAGAAGGAAAACCAAGAAACAGAAATAACTTCATCATCAACAAACAGAAAGTCAATCTGATACATTTAAGACCCAATCTGAAAGCCAGCAACTACAAAGTCGACAGGTGGATAAATCCTTAAAGATGGGAAGAAACCAGCACAAAAAGGATGAAAACACCTGAAACCAGAACACCTCTCCTCCTACAAGGGATCACAACTCCTCACCAGCAAGGGAACAAGGTTGGAGGGAGAACGAGTGTGATGAAATGACAGAATCAGACTTCAGAAGGTGGATAGTAAGAAACTTCTGTGAACTTAAAGAACATGTTGTAACCAAATGCAAAGAAACTAAGAACCTTGAAAAAAATTTGACAAAATGCTAACGACAATGGACAAAATAGAAAGGAATATAAGTGAATTGATGGAGCTGAAAAACGCAACACGAGAACTTCGCGAAGCATGCACAAGTATCAACAGCCAAATTGACCAAGCAGAAGAAAGGATATCAGAGGTCGAAGATCAACTCAATGAAATAAAATGGGAAGGCAAGACTGGAGAAAACGGGTAAAAAGGGATGAACAAAATCTCCAAGAAATGTGGGACTATGTGAAAAGACCTAATCTACGTTTGATAGGCGTACCTGAATGCGACGAAGAGAATGAATCCAAGCTGGAAAATACTCTTCAGGATATTATCCAGGAAAACTTCCCCTACCTAGCAAGGCAGGCAAAGATTCAAGTCCAGGAAATACAGAGAACACCGCAAAGATATTCATCAAGAAGAGCAACCCCAAGGCACATAATCATCAGATTCACCAGAGTTGAAATGAAGGAGAAAATATTAAGGGCAGCCAGAGAGAAAGGTCGGGTTACCCACAAAGGGAAGCCCATCAGACTCACAGCAGATCTCTCAGCAGAAACCCTACAAGCCAGAAGAGAGTCGGGGCCAATATTCAACATCCTTAAAGAAAAGAACTTTCAACCCAGAGTCTCCTATCCAGCCAAACTAAGCTTCATAAGTGAAGGAAAAATAAAATCCTTTGTGAACATGCAAGTACTCAGAGATTTTGTCACCACCAGGCCAGCTCTACAAGAGCTCCTGAAAGTGGCTCTACACATATAAAGGGACAACAAGTACCAGCTCAACTAAAGGGCAAAACACTCAGCTAGCACCAAAATGGCAGTATCATATTCGCACATAACAATATTAACCCTAAATGTAAATGGACTAAATGCCCAAATCAAAAGACACAGACTGGCTATTTGGATAAAAAGCCAAAACCCATCGGTGTGCTGTATCCAGGAAACCCATCTCACATGCAAGGATACACAAAGCCTCAAAATAAAGGGATGGAGGAAGATTTACCAAGCAAATGGAGAGCAAAAAAAAGCAGGAGTTGCAATTCTCATCTCTGATAAATTAGACTTTAAAGCAACAAAGATCTTAAGAGACAAAGACGGACTTTACATAATGGTAAAAGGATCAATGCAACAAGAAGAGCTAACGATCCTAAATATATACGCACCCAATACAGGAGCACCCATATACATAAGGCAAGTTCTTAATAACTTACAAAGAGACTTAGACTCCCACACAATAATAGTGGGAGAGTTTAACACCCCATTGTCAATATTAGACAGATCAATCAGAAAGAAAATTAACAAGGATATCCAGGACTTGAACTCAGACCTGGACCAAGCAAACCTAATAGACATTTACAGAACTCTCCACCCCAAATCCACAGAATATACATTCTTCTCAGCACCACATCACACCTACTCTACAATTGACCACATAATTGGGAGTAAATCACTCCTCAGGAAATGCAAAAGAACAGAAATCGTAACAAACAGTCTCTCAGACCACAGTGCAATCAAGTTAGAACTCAGAATTCAAAAACTAACCCAGAACCGCACAGCTTCATGGAAACTGAACAACTTGCTCTTGAATGTTGACTGGATAAACAATGATATGAAGACAGAAATAAAGATATTCTTCGAAACCAATGAGAATGAAGACACAAGATACCAGAATCTCTGGGACACATTTAAAGCAGTCTCTAGAGGAAAATATATAGCAATAAGTGCCCACATGAGAAGCAAGGAGAGATCAAAAATTGACACCCTATCGTCAAAACTGAAAGAGCTAGAGGAGCAAGATCAAAAAAACCTCAAAGTCTAGCAGAAGACAAGAAATAGCTAAGATCAGAGCGGAACTGAAGGAGATAGAGACACAAAAAACCCTTCAAAAAATCAATAAATCCAGGAGCTGGTTTTTTGAAAGGATCAACAAAATAGACCACTAGCCAGATTAATAAAAAAGAAAAGAGAATAAACAAATTGATGCCATAAAAAAAGATAAAGGGGATATCACCACAGATTCCGCAGAAATTCAAACAATCATCAGAGATTATTACAAACAACTCTATGCACACAAACTAATAAACCTGGAAGAAATGGATAAATTCCTGGACACTTGCCTCCTCCCAAGCCTAAACCAGGAAGAAGCTGAAACCCTGAACAGACCCATAACAAGGTCTAAAGTTGAGGCAGCAATTAAGAGCTTACTACCCAAAAAAAGCCCAGGTCCAGATGGGTTCACAGCCGAATTCTACCAGACATACAAAGAGGAGCTGGTACCATTCCTTCTGAAACTATTCCAAACAATACAAAAAGAGGGAATTCTTCCCAAATCATTTTATGAGACCAACATCATCCTGATTCCAAAACCCGGCAAAGACTCAACAAGAAAAGAAAACTTCAGGCCAATATCCATAATGAACATAGATGCAAAAATCTTCAATAAAACACTGACAAGCCGATTGCAACAGCACATCAAAAAGCTTATCCACCATGATCAAGTAGGCTTCATCCCGGGGATGCAAGGCTGGTTCAACATACACAAGTCTATAAACGTAATTCACCACATAAACAGAACCAAAGACAAAAACCACATGATTATCTCAATTGATGCAGAGAAGGCCTTTGACAAAATTCAACAGCCCTTTATGCTAAACACCCTCAATAAGCTAG
>NW_022437033.1:2735078-2945297 GCF_009761245.1 Sapajus apella
TGACAAAATTCAACAGCCCTTTATGCTAAACACCCTCAATAAGCTAGGTATGGATGGAACGTATCTCAACATAATAAAAGCTATTTATGACAAATCAACAGCCAATATCGTACTGAATGGGCAAAAACTGGAAGCATTCCCCTTGAAATGTGGCACCAGACAAGGATGCCCTCTCTCACCACTGCTATTCATTATAGCATTAGAAATTCTAGCCAGAGCAATCAGGCAAGAAAAAGAAATAAAGGGCATTCAAATAGGAAAGGAGGAAGTCAAATTGTCTCTATTTGCAGACGACATGATTGTATATCTAGAAGACCCCATCGTCTCAGCCCCAAATCTTCTGAAACTGATAAGCAAGTTCAGCAAAGTCTCAGGATACAAAATCAATGTGCAAAAATCACATGCATTCCTGTACACCAATAACAGACTTAAAGAGAGCCAAATCAAGAACAAACTGCCATTTACAATTGCCACAAAGAGAATAAAATACCTAGGAATACAACTAACAAGGAACATAAAGGACCTCTTCAAGGAGAACTACAAGCCACTGCTCAACGAAATAAGAGAGGACACAATCAGATGGAGAAACATTCCATGTTCACGGTTAGGAAGAATCAATATCGTGAAAATGGCCATACTGCCCAAAGTCATTTACAGATTCAATGCTATCCCCATCAAGCTACCAATGACCTTCTTCGCAGAACTGAAAAAAACCACCTTAAACTTCATATGGAACCAAAAGAGAGCCCACATAGCCAAGTCAATTCTAAGCAAAAAGAACAAAGCAGGGGGCATCACACTACCAGACTTCAAACTATACTACAAGGCTACAGTAATCAAAACAGCATGGTACTGGTACCAAAACAGAGATATAGACCAATGGAACAGAACAGAAGTCTCAGAGGCAACACAACATATCTACAACCATCTGATCTTTGACAAACCAGTCAAAAACAAGCAATGGGGAAAGGATTCCCTGTTCAATAAATGGTGTTGGGAAAGCTGGCTACCCATGTGCAGATAGCAGAAACTGGACCACTTCCTTACACCTTATGCTAAAATTAACTGCAGATGGATTAAAGACTTAAACATAAAACCTAACACCGTAAAAACCCTAGAAGAAAATCTAGGCAAAACCATTCAGTACATAGGGGTAGGCAAGGACTTCATGACCAAAACACCAAAAGCATTGACAACAAAAGCCAAAATAGACAAACGTGACCTAATCAAACTTCACAGCTTCTGCACAGCAAAAGAAACAGTCATTAGAGTGAATCGGCAACCAACAGAATGGGAAAAAAATTTTGCAGTTTACCCATCTGACAAAGGGCTGATATCCAGCATTTACAAAGAACTAAAACAGATTTACAAGAAAAAAACTAACAAGCCCAGTCAAAAGTGGGCAAAGGATATGAACAGACACTTTACGAAGAAGACATACATGAGGCCTATAAACATATGAAAAAATGCTCATCATGACTGGTCATCAGATAATTGCAAATCAAAACAACATTGAAATACCATCTCACGCCAGTTAGAATGGTGATCATTAAAAAATCTGGAGACAACAAATGCTGGAGAGGATGTGGAGAAATAGGAACACTTTTGCACTGTTGGTGAGAGTGTACATTAGTTCAACCATTGTGGAAGAGAGTGTGGTGATTCCTCAAGGATTTAGAAATAGAAATTCCACTTGACCCAGAAATCCCATTACTGGGTATATATCAAAAGGATTACAAATCTTTCTACTATAAGGACACGTGCACACGAATGTTCATTGCAGCACTGTTTACAATAGCAAAGACCTGGAACCAACCCAAATGCCCATCGACGATAGACTGGATAGAGAAAATGTGGCACATATACACCATGGAATATTATGCAGCCATCAAAAAGGATGAGTTTGGGTCCTTTGTAGGGACATGGATGAACCTGGAAACCATCATTCTCAGCAAACTGACAGAAGAGCAGAAGATCAAACACCGCATGTTCTCACTCATAGGCGGGTGTTGAACAATGAGAACACATGGACACAGGGAGGGGAGCACTACACACTGGGGTCAGTTGGGGGGAAATAGGGGAGGGACGGTGGGGTTGGGGAGCTTGGGAGAGATAGCAAGGGGAGAAATGCCAGATGTAGGTGATGGGGAGGAAGGCAGCAAATCACACTGCCACGTGTGTACCTATGCAACAATTTTGCATGTTCTTCACATGTACCCCAAAACCTAAAATGCAATAAAATAAATGGGGGAAAAAACAAAACAAAACAAAACAAAACAGAAAGATGTTCAACATCATTAGTCATAAGATAAATGCCTATTAAAACCACTATATTACTTTACACTTGTTAAAAGTTTGAAGAAAAAGAACCCTAGTACACTGTTGTTGGAAATGTAGATTGGTATAACCATTACATAAAACAGTATGGAGGTTTCTAAAGAAATTAAAATATAACTACCATATGATCCACTAATCCTTCTTCGGGGCATATACTCAAAGTAGATAAAAATCACAGACTCATAAAAATGTCTGCACGCTCATGTTCATGCTCATTCCCAATAGCTGAGATATTTAAACAACTTAAATGCCCATCAACAGATGAATAGATTTTAAAATGTGGTTTGTGTGTGTGTGTGTGTGTGTGTGTGTTTGTGTGTGTGTGTGTTATATAGCTATACAGAGCGAAATGTTATTTGGCCTTAAAAAAAAGATCTTGGCATTTGCCACAATATGAATAAACCTGGAGGACATCACACTAAGGTAAATAATCCAGACAGAAAAAAAAATATTTTGATCATCTTATATGTGGACTATATAAATAGGCGGCTAAAATAGACGAGGTAGAGAATAAAACATTGAGGTTGGGAGAAGAAATGGGGAAATGTAAGTCAAAGGATACAAAATAGCAGATATGTAGGATGAACATGTGTAGATATCTATATGCACAGCGGGACTAAAACTGATGAAATTTTGTCATGAATTTTATTAAATCAGTATATTTTAGCTGCTATTGACACACACTTAGAAACTGAGGAGATATGCTAATCTGCTTTACCATAGTAACCATTTTAGTTTATGTATACCATAATATCATGTTCTAAACCTCAAATATACACAGGAAAATTTCTTAAAAGTAGAAATAAAAAAACTATCACACTTCTATGTACTAACATTGAACATGTGGATGTCAAAATTAAACATGTGATACTATAAGCAGTCACTTGAGAGAAAATGTCCTACTGAGGTCTAAACTAAACAAAACATGGACCAGAAGGTGAGTATAAATATTAAATATCAAAATATGTTTCTAAAATCTACACAATACAAAAACGTACCTGACTTATCCATTTTCAAAGGAAGTACGGATTATACATACATAGACGCATCCAAAAACCGGGGTGAGTGAAGCATTAAATATTGACAATGGATAAATAAATTTAAAACGTATGTCTACAAACAATATGAAACATGTATTAACACTCATACATAGAAAAGGATTCATATCAATGCATTACAATGATTGCCAATGTAGACGAGAAATAAAACTGGGCCATGGAAATAAATTAGAGTGAATGAGTAAATAAACAGGAGCGGGTCTTGAGCAATTAACCCAAGGAATATACCTCAGCCCTCTACACTTGATGCCAAAACCACTCTATTGTATTCCCTCCAATAAAAACAGTATTTTTTTTCCCAGGGGAAGAATTCTTAATCACTGGCATTCTATGGAAATGCTGGTGTATGGAAGTGGTAATAAAAATAACAAGTTTAGGCCAGGCGCGGTGGCTCAAGCCTGTAATCCCAGCACTTTGGGAGGCCGAGGCGGGTGGATCACGAGGTCAAGAGATCGAGACCATCCTGGTCAACATGGTGAAACCCCGTCTCTACTAAAAATACAAAAAATTAGCTGGGCGTGGTGGTGCGTGCCTGTAATCCCAGCTACTCAGGAGGCTGAGGCAGGAGAATTGCCTGAACCCAGGAGGCGGAGGTTGCGGTGAGCCGAGATTGCGCCATTGCACTCCAGCCTGGGTAACATGAGTGAAACTCCGTCTCAAAAAAAAAAATAACAACTTTTACTTGTAGGATTGTGTTCTAATTCTCTGTAGACTATGCTTTCATTTATTGCCTGCAGTAGACAATGGCCACTCCCAGTGTCCCACATTGGGTAGGCTCCTGCTCCACCTAGAGTTTCTTAACATATGCCCGAGTATTGGGACCACAGTTTCCAATCACCATCATTTTAGTGTCTGTGGCCTGCTGTCTTACTTTATGTAGGCTGAGGATTTTGGTCCTTTTGGTCGTTCGGTTGCTCACAGCATTGAGTGACTTACAACCCACCCACACCACTATGAGGTATACGGCCTGGAGGTGGTGATTTTGATGTGTTCATTTTGGAAAGAGTGTCACTGTCTCCTATACACAATGCAGATCTTTTTATTTTATTTTTTTATTACTATTATTATTATTATTATTTTGGAGACAGAGTCCTGTTCTATCCCCCAGGCTGGAGTGCAGTGGTGTGATCTCAGCTCACTGCAACTTCCGCCTCCAGGATTCAAGAGAGTCTCCTGCCTCAGCCTCCTCAGTAGTTGGGATTACAGATGCCTTCTACCACCCCTGGCTAATTTTTGTAATTTTTTTAAGTAGAGATAAGGTTTCGCCATGTTGGCCCGGCTGGTCTCTAACTCCTGACCTCAGGTGATCCTCCTGCCTCTGCCTCCCAATGTGCTTGGATTACAGGTGTAATCCACTACATCCAGCCAATACAGAACATTTTATATGCCCTTCTACACATTCAGATGCTCCAAGAAACATCAAGCCCTTTTCTTCCTCTCTTGTGAGATAAAATTTTAAGAAGAAAAATTGTCTCCAAGAATCAGTCCTCCTCTAGTCCTTATTTACAATGTCTGGCTAACTGTTAATCTGTGGGTCTGTCAGCCAACCCTACAGAACCTCACACTCCTCCCTTACCAAATGCCTACTTCTCCCTTCTCGTCCTACCCAACATCAGAAAACAGGTAGAGATATACACAGTCGTCATCTCCTCACACTTGATTTTATTATTATCATCGCCATCAGTGGTGATAATGTGTCCAGTTTGGTTTCTGCATGTGTGACGAATCCTCCCCACACTCCTGTGAACATCCTTCAGATGAGTCGTCTAGGTCTTCATCCTCTAGTGAAGATACTTGCCATAAGTCTAGATCTTCATCCTCATGTGAAGATCCTTCAGACGAGTCTAGGTCTTCAGCCTTCTCTTGTTGGACTGGATCATGTGAAGATCCTTCAGACGAGTCTAGGTCTTTGTCCATCTTCTCGTGGACTGGATCAGTAGATTTCTCTTCAGACTGGTCTTTCTCCAGTTGATTTGAATTCGTTTTCTCATCCTTCTTGTAGGAAAACTCTAATATTGTTGAATATTTTGATTTTTTGGTCTTTTTCACACTTTGTTCAGGAGCCAAGACTGTTTTCAGTGTCTCCTGCTTCTGCTAAGAAAACAGGGAGAGATCAGAAAGCCATTATTTTGGGTGAACAGTGTAGAGACTGGATAGTAAGGAGAGCTTTGTGAGAAAGAAGGCAGTTTGAGAAAGGGGTTTGTGCCAGAGAAAACAAGGTGAAACCATAGGGCAGGGATCTGTGGGGAAGAAGAAGAGGAGCATAGCTAGGGTTATCTGTGTTTGTCCAACTATATCATTTTGTAAGCTCTTTGCTATTTTGCAGGCCTTGTTCAAAGTGAAACATTCCATGGGGGTTGAGGCCATGAGAAACATCCTGTCTAACCATCTGACCAAAAAGCTGTCAAAGGCCCAACTAAGAAACATCCCTATGACATCTTGCTTGGCAAAGCTCTAAGGAACACTACAATGACATTCCACTGGAAAAAGGGCCAAACAACCTGATCATAAGAACATCTCATAAATAACCTGCTGGTCAGCAAACCATACTGCATAGATCCCTTCCACCCATGCCTATAGGTACCCCAGCCTGTAAGTGCCGGTGGGCTCTGACATTAAGCTGGTCCCCCACTGCCACAGGCTTCTGCAATATTCCTGTGCTGCTATTTGAGCTGCCCCCTCTCTGTATGTTTTTCTTTCACCCCAGCCTTACCTTCAAAACCGAACAATCTTACCTCATCACTTTCTTTGTTACTTGATTCACAGGGACTTTTTCTCTTCTCCCCATTTGTGCTTGAAGTTGGATCTTCCATAATTATGACTGGTTCTAGAATGTCTATACTAGGCTCTTCTAGGGTACAGACATCCACAGCTATATGGAAGCTTCCCATATAGCTCTGGTTGTCCCAGAGCTCTTGCCCTCCCTATATATGCCCTCCTGGTGGCAAGGCAAAGCCACATTCTTGAGCTTTGTTTGATCATACAGGCAGTGTCCCAGCCAATGACAGTCCTGGGATGGCTTTGACATCACAAAGTACCACCCCTGACAACTTCCTGGGCTTGGGCAAAAAGGATGAAAGGGTTGTAGAGAAAACCATATGCTGTTGTTGTTTCAACATCCCCTGAAGATGCATCCCAAACTGATCTACCGCCGCTCCTCATTTCTCCATGTTTAATGTTCATGGTTCACATCAAGTGAGAGGATGATTCCTTCAAGGTCTTCCCCACAGCCATTTCTATTAAATGATCTATTTTTTTTTTTATCTTCCAGCCGCCAACATGACCTAGTATTTTAGATGCCTCACCTGAAATCCCTTCAAGCTAGTGTGGCTACATCTAATTATTGGTGGAGATGTGAATTATCTCATTTCCGTCCTGCAGTTCCTTGATATGTACCTTGAAGACCATTTACTTTTAGGCAACTATCAGGCAAATTTCAACCCATACTCTTTTACCCAATGTCCATGTAGTTCATTTAAGTGTCCTATTTCCAATCTGAAATGATGGCTTTCAGTCTGTCAAAACTACTGAATAAACATGCTTTACTGTGTATCCCAGTCTTGTTTCAAATGAAGGACGTATGTTCATAGGGAATGTAGTATTCCAACATGAATTCTACCAGTATGTGCAATGTGGGGCGGAGTGGATATTCAAGTGCTGGAAGTTGTTCCGAGTGTTCATATGCAGGATACTACAATCTAAGACCAACATATGTACCAGTGTGGGCATAGTTGTACTTTGTACTGGAGATTGTGTTCAGTGCAAAAAAAATGCATTCAGATTGGATGGGGAGAAGTAAAATTATCATCTGTCAAATACTACATGAGAGTGGAAGTAGAAAAGTCAATATAAAAACATGCTTCTATAATAATTGAGGCTAGCAAGATTGTAGAGTAAGAGATCAACATACAAATCAATTGTATGTTTATCTATTAGAAGTTTATATATTAGAAGTGGCAATGTTTCAGCCAATGGTAGTCCTAGGGTTGACTGGAAGTGAATTTCAACAACTGAAAGTTGAAATTAAGAACAGTGCAATCTAAAATACCACTGAAATATCAAAGGCTTAGGTGTAAATCTGAACAAAGATGTAAATGACTTGTGCCTTTAAAGCTAAAAAAAAAATTACAATGATAAATTAATGACATAAGAAAAAAATCGTGATGTATATTTTGATTTTTGTTTGGAATATTCAATATTGTAAAATGGCAGTTATTTCCAAATTCATCTCTAGATTCAACTAAATTCTAATCAAAATTCTAAAATGATCTTTTTATAGAAATTGACGAGATAATTATAATATTCATATGGAAATAGAAAATGCCTAGAAAAGCCAAAAGAAAAGTGTTGAATCTCAAAAAGCTCTGGATTGCATCAATGTCAATGTTCTAGTATTGAAAGTGTAATGTGGTAGTGTACTGAAGATTTTAATATTGGGAGAGACTGGTTTAAGCGTACATAACGCCTCCATGTACATACCTTTGAAACTTCCTGTGAACTCATAATTGTTTCAAAATATGTACCTTTCAAGAATATGAAAGGCATCAAAATAGGAAGAGAGGGAAAAATTCATTTTGTAGGAGGTACAGTCCAATACAAAGAAAACTCCGTAGTCTCTGCCCAAAGGCTTCTAGATCTGATAAAAAAAAAAACTTTACCAAAGGTCGAGAATATAAAATCAATTACAAAAATCAGTAACATTTCTAGGAATCTATTGCATCCAAACTGAGGGCCAAATTGAGAATGCAACTCACTTACAATAGATGCAAAAAGTAAAATACCTAGGAATACAGCTAATCAGGGAAGTGAAAGATCTCTACAACAAGAATTACAAAAACACTTCTGAAAGAAATTAGAGACAACAGAAACAAATGGAAAAAATTCCAAGATAAATGCATAGAAAGAATCAATATTATTAAAATGGCAATACTGCTCAAAACAATTTACTTATTCAATATTATTCCTATCAAAGTATCAATAACATTTTTCATGGAATTAAAAGACAATATTCTGAAATTAAGATGGAACCAAAATAGAACTCAAGTAACCAAAGCAATATTATGCAAAAATAAGAAAGATGGAAACATCATACTACCTGGCTTCAAATGATACTACAAAGTTATAGTAAGTAAGACAGCATGGTATTGGTGCAAAAAGAGACAAACAGAGAAATAGAACAGGTTAGAGTATCCAGAAATAAAGCCACACATTTACAACCATCTGAACTTTGACAAAGCCAACAATAACAAGCAATGGGAAAATTATTCCTTATTTAATAAATGGTGCTGAGATAACTGACTAGTCATTTGCACAATATTAAAACTGGACCCCTACCTGTCACTGTATACAAAAGTCAATTCAAAATGGGTTCAGTACTTAAACTTAAAATGTAAAACTATGAAAAGTCTACAAGAAAGTGTAGAAAACACAATTCTGAACATTGGTCCATGCAAAAACTTCATGACTAAGACTTCAAAAGCAAATGCAACAAAAACAAAGATCGACAAGTAAAACCAAGTTAAACTAAAGAGTTTCTGCACATCAAGTAAAATATCAATAAACAGACAATTTACAGAAGGGAGGATGTATTTGAAAAAAATCAATCTTTTAAAAAATGGGCAAAGAACAAGAACACTTTTCAAAAGAATATACACATACAGCCAACAAGCATAAGCAAAACTGTTTCATATCACTAATCATTAGGGAAATGCAAACTAAAACCACAAAGATACCATCTCACACTTGTTAGGATAGCTATTATTAAACATTCAAAAGTAAAAAATTCTGGAAAGGTTGCAGATAAATGGGATTATTTATATACTCCTAGTGGAAATGTAAATTAGTTCAGCCACTGGGTAAAACAGTCTAGAGACCTCTGAAAAACTTAAAGTAGAAATACTATTTGACCCAGCAATCCCATTAATGGGTGTATGCCCAAAGCAAAATAAATTGTTCTACCATAAAGACACATGCACATGTATGTTCGTTGCAGCAGTACTTACAATTGCAAGACATGTAATCAACCTAGGTGTCCTTCAATGGTGGAAGAAATAAAGAAAATATGTTAAATATATACCATGGAACACTACACAGCAATAAAAAAGAATGAGATCATGATTTTTGCAGCAACATGGATGTAGCTGGAGGCCATTATCTTTGGCGAATTAATGCAGAATCTGACAACCAAATAGTGTGTGTTCTCACTTAAAAGCGGGAGCTGAACTTTGAGTATACATGGACACAAAGAAGGGAACAACAAACACTGGGGCCTCTTTGAGGATAAATGGTGGAGAGAAGATGAGTCATGTCTGATGGATAATAAAAATATCTGTACACCAAATCTTCAAGACATACAATTTACTCATGCAAAAAGCCTGCACACTTGTTCCATGTACCACTTGAACCTAAAATAAAAGCTGGAAAGAAATAAAATCTGGTTTTAAGTATCTCAGTAAATATTTAGTTTTTAGTTTATATACATGCTGTTCATTTTTTTGTGATATTTATGCTGAGTTGTTTTAAATAATATGACTATTGATGTATAGTATTATTTCTTTCATTTTGTTTTACATGTGATTAGCTTCCATATACAGAAAACTACTGATTTTGTAGTCAAATGCCTCAGTGAATTCTCTTATTGTTTTGCATGGGGTTTCAGATGAGCCTCTTGAGTTTTCTAAATGGATAATCATATTACTTGTAAATATGTATAATTTTATCACTTCTTTTCACTTATTTCATTTGTGTAGTTGCATTGGCTCATACATCTACAATTGTGTGTTACCATGATAGTCTTATATGCAGCTTTACCTTATTCATCAAGTGGTTGTTTTGTTTTCATTTTATTTATTTTGATGTTATTTTGGAGGGATTGTTTCCACTATTTACTATGGTATTATAGTCTAAGTCTGTTAATTTTTTTTCTGTTGGTAATTTTGAAGGTTTGTATTCTGTTTTTTATATGCCTACTCTTTAACTTCCTAAATTTAAATAGTGTGCTTAGATATACATTTACTGATGTATCAAGCTTATATGGCATCTCTTGGTTTCTTTCCATGGATAACGAAGATATCTGTGTAGCTAAACTTCCTCTCACCTTTTCTCCTCCCATCTCCAGATTTTTTTGTCAGCTCTATTACAATCTCCACATTGTTAGTGTTTGTAACATTTCTCTTCTGTTTTGTTCTATAATTGTAATTCCTACAGTCTTTCATATAAAATTCCAAATACTAACAAAATCAGAACTTGCTCCCAGCATTTTCATACCATGGCTTCTTCATATTTTTGTTCTTTATTTTATATTACTGTTTGGATTGATTGAATTCTTACATTCAATGCATGTTTATAAAAGAAACTTCTAAGTGCTGTTGTCATTACAGTTATTCTATATATGTTGTGGTTTGGAGTTGTGATCATATCTTATTTTAATTAAAGATGAAAGTTCCTTTTATGTCTCTTAAGGTGATGGTTTCTTCTCTGTCTCATTATTTTTTACTATTTTGTAAAAAATGTCATTGAAGGAGTAGAGTGAAAATGTTATTAATATTTCATCTTCTATCAGACGTCTTCAGAATTATTGCTTTTGACAAACTGCTTACTCCATAAAGTGTTAACTCCAAGAAGTTTGGAGTTCTAAATCTGCCATATGCTAGCAGAAGAGCCTAGGGACAATACATCACTTGTGTGGAACTTAGTTTTCTTATTTGTAATAATGGATTATAATAAGGTGATCATATTTTCAGTTTTCACAAGAAAGTCTCATGTTATGTTTATTGTGTGAGATTAGTTATTAAGAGCTATTTTATTTTATTCCCCAAAGCATTGTATGATAGGAAATAAATTGTATAGACATTCTAACTATCATGGTGACTACCTCATAGTGTTATTTTGATGATTAGAGACATCATTTACTGTTTAGTATAGTGACTAGCACATAGTTTATTCAATAAATATTAGTATCTTTACTCTATCAGATTTCTTCCCCATCCAGACTCTATGCTTGAAAATAAATGTACACTGTCTCTCTAGGAGGAGCAATTTATGGTCTAGTCTCGCTTCCAAGTAGTAGAAATGTCATATCCCTTGTCAGTTTGGAGATGCTCCATCCTGAGCCCTGACTCTGGCTGCTTCAGATTCCTAAGATCACACCACCTTCAGGACCCATGCAATCAGAATCCAAAGAAGTTCTTATAATTATCGTGATCTTTTTACATACCTTTCTACTGAGTACAGAACACTGGTTAGGCAAACCCTGCTATTTCACAAAAGTAAAAAATATGTTTTGGTTTCAAATCTGAATACACAAGAAGAGTTTGGGAAAGTTCAATGAGGGCATGAAGTAGAGATATATAGATGTAGTTACCTTTACCTGAATAAACAAGGAAATATAAGTCACTCAATAATAAAAAAGAAACTATTTAAAACTATCACTCCAATTTCTGAATATATGACTGCGAAACTGTTGGGATGGCAGGAGTTTGTCAACATATTCAGAAGAATTGCAAAATATTTAGCAATAACATTGTCATCACAGTACTCAAAGAAAATAATTTTCACTTAAATTAGGAATTTCATAGAGAAAAATGAGCATAATAAATAGAAGTGAGAGTTGCTATTTTTTCTCTAGGAAATTCCTAATATAAGTGAAAATTATTTTCTTTGAGTACTGTGATGACAACGTTATTGTTAAATATTTTGCATATTCTTTTAAATATGTTAGTATAAAGAAGGATCAGGTTATATGCTTTGTTTGCCGCAAGGCAGAATATTGCTCCCTAATTAGAAGATATAAAGAAAATCAAATGGTCAAAACTAGAAAGAGAATGAAGTCTTCTCTGGTATTTCTTGCTTTTAGATTTGGGAAATATATCATCTTGTCTATTTTAAAGATATCCAAATAATATCATTAGAACTAAATGTAGGTGGGCATGAGCTACACCTTCATGTGTTTATGTATATGTAATAAAAATGAATGTAAATTATTTGCATACTGGTGCTTATTCCATAACTGCTTTCTGGCTTGTTTGAACCTAAAATTTCTGCATAAGTTTATCTCTGCTTCCCTTATTTTATGAATATATAAATAAAATTAAGATGCTCATAAATAGACAAAAGCATAAAAGAACTTTTTCTCTTAAAGATCTACTTTCCCCAAATTTATGTAGTATCTCTAACAAAGAGTAAATATGTGGTTCCATTTAATAAAATATCAATATTGCTCACAAAATTAATTTTTTTAAAGTATACTTTGAAATGATGATTCCATTACAAGAGGAAATTATGTAGAATTATTTTATTGGGTTCTCATAGATTATGTCAGATACAGCTAGGTATTAAGATCAATGCAATGTGCAGTTTTATTAATATATTGCCTATGGAAAGCAAAATATATATTATTTTCCTTGAAGTTAGAAACTAATTTTAGCATATTTTAAAGCACATTCTAAAAGAATAGTAATTAAAATTACTGTGATATTGCCTTGAGAATCAACAACAGACTAATAAAATAAGCGTTCTTGAAATAAGCCTATATATAAGAATTTAGGATTTAATGAAAGAAGCCTGGGAATCCAATTTTATCTTTATGGAACATGTATTAAATCATAATGGGTATACTGACTATTTAAAAAAAGATTTTATTCTGTATTGGGGGTACATGTAGAGGTTTGTTACAAGGATATATTGTGTGATGCTGGGGATTGGGGTACAATTGAACCCATCAATCAGGTAGTGAGCAGAGTACCCAATAGGTAGTTTTTCAACCCTTTTCCCTCTTTCTCCCCTCCTTGTAGTTTTCAGGGTCTACTTTTCCCGTATTTGTGTCAATATGTACCACCTGTTTAGCTCCTACTTATAAGCAAAAACATGCAGTATTTGGTTTTATTTCTGCTTTAATTTGCTTAGAAAAATAACCTCCTATTCCATCTATGTGGCTGCAAAGGGCATGATTCTATTCTTTTTTATGGCTGTGTAGTATTCCATGGTACATATGCACCACATTTTCTTTACCCAGTCTACCATTGAAGAGCATTTAGGTTGATTCCATATCTTTGCTATTGTGAATAGTGATGTGATCAACATGCAAGCGCATGTGTCTTTTTATTAGAAAAAATTATTTTCTTTTGGGCATATGCCTAGTAGTGGACTTGTTTGATCAAATAGTATTTTCATTTAAAGGTCTTTGAGAAATCTTCAAACTGCTTTCCACAGTGGCTGAATTAATTGGTATTGCTACTAACAGTGTATAAGTATTCTGTTTTGTTCTGCAGCCTTGTTGTCATCTATTTTTTTATTTTTTAATAATAGCTATTTTGACTGGTATGAGATGGTATTTGCCTTTCTCTGATTAGTGATGTTGAGCATTTCATCATGTTTGTTAGCTACTTGTATGTCATCTTTTGATAAGTGTGTGTTCATGTCCTTTGGCCACTTTTTAATGGGGTAATTTGTTTTTTCCTTGTTGATTTGTTTAAGTTCCTTATAGATTCCGGACATTAAACCTTCGTTAGATATATTCTGTACGTTGCTTGTTTACTCTGTTGAAAGTTTCTTTTGCTGTTGAAAGTTTCTTTTTGTTTCTTTTGAGAAGCTCTTCAGTTAGGTTAAAATTGTCAATTTTCGTTTTTGTTGCAGCAGGGTTTGGGAAATTAGTCATAAGTTCTTTGCCAATGCTGATGTCCACAAGAGTGTTTCCTTTTCTCTTAGAAATTTTATAGTTTTGGTCTTACATTTAAGTCTTTAATTCATCTTGAGTTAATTTTTGTATATGGTGATGGGTAGGGGTTCAGTATCATTCTTCATATGTATAGCCAGTTATCCCAGCAACATTCATTAAATAGGGAGTCCTTTCCCCATTGTTTATTTTTGTAAACTTTGTTGAAGATCTAGTTGTTGAAGGTATATGGCTTTATTTCTGGGTTCTTTATTCTGTTGCATGAGTCGATGTGTCTGTTTTTGTACCAGTACCATCCTGTTTTGGTTACTGTAGCCTTGTAGTACTGATTGAAGTCAAATATTGTGATGCTTCCAGCTTGGTACATTTTGTTTAAGATTTCTTTGGCTATTTGGAATTTTTAAAATTTCATATAAATTTTAAAATAGTTTTTTTTTTTATTTCTGTGAAAAATGATGTTGGTAGTTTGATAGGTATAGCTTTGAATCCATACATTGCTTTGAGCAGAATCGTTATTTAAACAATATTTAGTTTTCCAATCAATGAGCATGGAATGTTTATACATTTTTTTCTGTTACCTATGATTTTTTTTAAGCACCATTTTGTAGTTCTCCTTGTAGAGATCTTTCCCTTCTATTGTTAAATGTGTTCCTGGGTATTACATTTGTTTTTGTGTGGCTACTATTAATTGCATTGCATTCTTGATTTAGCTCTCATCATGAATGTTACTGCTTTACAGAAATGCTGCTAAGGCCAGCTTGTGTGCTAGTCTCTCACCTTCTCTTCCCCCAAGCTCATCGCTGAAAAGACAAAAGCTTTGGTGGCTTGGCCACCATGCATTAGCTCCTTCAAACTCTACCACTCAAAGATGCATCATAGACTACAGCCCATGACTAAAATTTACCAAGCAATAACTGATGACGATGTCATTAGTTTGATAGCAAAACATACTCAAAGATTTTTCCAACGTGGTGTATAGAACATTAATATTTATTTTCAGAATCAGTGGTATTGTTTTGCTAAATGTCAACCCTATTGGTAAAATGAAATGAAAGTCTAAGTCAAGGGGTAGAACCATGATAGATGATTAGAAACAGCTACCATTGGAGGCTTCTATAGAAAAGAACAATAATAAGCCTGTGAATTCTTCACCGGCAACCAAGGTATCCAGGTTCTCTCATTAGAACTGACAAGGTGACTGATGTGATTCAAGGAGAGGAAGAAAGAGCAGTGTGGTGCATGGCCCACCTGAGTGCTACACAGGGCTGGGCACCCACACATCCCAGCCAAGGAAGGTGGTGAGTGAGTATGCTGCCGTGCCTGGGAAACCATGCTTTTTCCACATAACTGTACAACCCACAGATCAGAAGATGCCACTCCTGAACCCACACCATTGGGACGTAGCTTCCCAACCCTAGAGCTACACAAATTCTCAATAGCCTTTCAATTGTAATCTACTTAATTCTACCAGGCTCCCAGAGGGAGGGGCAACCAGCACCACAGCTGCTGCCTGCTGTCTAAGCCATTTAAGCTCCTTGAGGGAGGGGCAGCAGCCAGCACTGGGACTCACAACTGCCTAAAGCACTAAGCTCCCTGGTGGGGAAGGGTGGTATCCATCTCTGTAGCTCCAGGCCACACTGTTCCCCTGCTGGAGCCAGAGTGGCATGGTCCCAAGTTGTGTTCCCCACAGTCCAACACTGGCTGTGGCAGACTGCAGCCAGAGTGCCTCTTCAGGACTGAGCCTGACTCATCCTTTCTCACTGGGTAGGGCTTCCCTGAAGGAACTCCAATAACTTCAGCCAGACTTTCAGAAACAGAACTCGGAGCCCCTTGAACTTAAGCCCCAGTGGTAGGGATGACTGCAGTCTTTGCGAACCAGCAGACTTAACCTTTCCTCCTGGTATTTCTGAGGACTCCAGGCAGCCCAGATGAGTAGGTTTCCCCCTGGTTGAAGCACATGCCCCTCCACCAAGGGGCAGTCAAAGTGCTTCATTAAATGAGTTCTGTTCCCCACGCCACCCAACTGGGTGAGAACCCCCAACAGGGGGTTGTCAGACATCCTATACAGGAGCAATCCTACTGGCATCAGGTTGGTGCCCCTTGAGGTCAGAGATCACAGAAGAAGGAGCAGGCACCAATCTTTGCTATTCTCCAGGCTCCTTGAGTGACCATCTCTAGGTGTGGGAGGAAACCAGATGGATAGGGCCTGAAGTGAACCCCCAGCTAACTGCAGCAGCCATACAGAAGAGGGACCTGATAATTGAAAGAAAAACAAACAAACAGAAAGCAACCACAACAGCATCATCAACAACAAAATAGCCCCCAAAGAAATCTCATCAAAGAATCAGCAGCTTCAAAGATCAATAATAGACAAATTCATGACGATGAGAAAGAATAAATGAAAGAAATGCTGAAAACCCCAAAGGCCAGAGTTCCTCTTCTTCTCCAAATGATTGCAACATCTCTAGAGTTAGGGCACAGAACTGGACAAAGGATGAGATGGATGAGTTGACAGAAGAAGGCTTTAGAAGATGGGCAATAAAGAACTATGCTGAGCTAAAGGAGGATGTTCTAATCCAATGCAAAGAAACTAAGAACTTTGATAAAAGCTTAGAGGAGATGCTAACTGGAATAATCACTTTAGAGAGAAACACAAATGACCTGAGGGAGCGGAAACATTCAGCACAAGGATTTTGTAAGGCATACATAAGTATCAATACCTAAATTGACCAAACAGAAGAAAGGATATTAAAGCTTGAAGATCACCTTGCTGAAATAAGGAATGCCGAAAGGAATAGAGAAAAAACAATAAAAAGGAATGAACAAAGCATCCAATAAATATGGGACTGACTTCATAAAAAGCCCAAACCTATGAGTGATTGCAGTACCAAATCCAGCAGCACATCAAAAAAATTCACCAGGAACAAGTTGTCTTCATTCCTGGTGTGCAATGCTAATTCAACATATGCAAATCAATAAATATAATCCATAACATAAACAGAACCAAAGACAAAACCACATGATTATTTCAATAGATGCAGAAAAAGCCCTTGGTAAAATTCAACATCCTTTATGTTAAAAAATCTCAATAAACTACATATTGATGGAACATACCTCAAAATAATAAGAGCTAATTATGACAAATCCATAGCCAATATCATATTGAATAGACAAAAGCTGGAAGCATTTCCTTTGAAAACAGTACAAGACAAGGATATCTCTCTCACCACTCCTATTGAACATAGTTATTAAAGTTCTAGCCGGGATAATCAGGCAAGAGAAATAAAGGTTTTCGAATAGGAAGTCAAATTTTCTCTGTTTGCAGGCAACATTATTTTATATTTAGAAAACCCTATTATCTAAGCCTCAAAACTCCATAAACTGATAAGCAACTTCGGCAAAGCATCTGGATAAAAAATCATTGTGCAAAAGTCACAAGCACTCCTTTACACAAACAATACACAAGCACATAGCCAAATCATGAATGAACTCCCATTCACAATTGCTACAAAGAGGATAAAATACCTAAGAATACAGCTTACAAGGAATGTGAAGGATGTCTTCAAGAAGAACTATAAACTACTGCTCAAGGAAATAAGAGAGGAAACAAGCAAATGGAATAACAGTCCATGCTCATGCATAGGAAGAATCAATATAGTGAAAATGGCCAAACTCCTCAAATTAATTTATAGATTCAATGCTATTTCCAACAAACTACCATTGACATCCTTCACAGAATTTAAAAAAAAGATTTTAAATTTCATATGGAATCAAAGAAGACCCAATATAGTCAAGACATTCCTAAGTAAAAGGAACAAAACTGGAGTCATCACACTACTTGGCTTCAAACTATACTACAAGGCTACAGTAACCAAAACAGCATGGTACCGGTACCAAAACAGACATTTAAACCAATTCATCAGAACAGAGACACCAGATATAACACCACACATCTACAACCATCCAATCTTCCACAAATCTGACAAAAACAAACAATGGGGAAAGGATCTCCTATTCAGTAAATGTTGCTAGAAAAACTGACTAGATATATGCAGAAAACCGAAACTGGAACCCTTACACCTTGTAAAGAACAATAACTTAAGATGGATTTAAGACTTGAATATAAAACCTAAAACCAGGAAAATCCTAGAAGAAAACCTAGGCAATACCATTCAGGACATAGGCATGGGCAAAGACTTTATGACTAAACCATCACAAGCAATGACAACAAAAGCCACAATTGACAAATGGGATCAAAGGAAACTAAACAGCTTCTGCACAGCAAAAGTAACTAGTATCAGATTGAACAGGCAATCTACAGAATGGGAGAAATTTTTTGCAATCTACCCATATGACAAAGGTCTAACATCCAGAATTTACAAGGACTTTAAACAAATTTACAAACAACAACAACAGAAAAAAAAACAAAACACTATCAAAAAGTGTGCCAAGAATCTGAATAGTCACTTGTCAAAAGAAGACATTTATGTGGCCAACAAACATATATAAAAAAGCTCATCATAACTTATCATTGGAAAAGTGCAAATCAAAACCTCAATGAGATACCATCTCATGCCAGTCAGAATGGTGATTATTAAAAAGACAAGAAAAAGTTGATGCTGGTGAGGCTGTGGAAAATAAGAACACTTTGACACTGTTGGTGGGAATGTTAATTAGTTCAACCACTGTGGAAGACAGTGTGGCCATTCCTCAAAGATCTAGAACCAGAAATACCATTTGACCAAGCAATCCCATTACTGGGTATATACCCAAAGGATTATAAATCATTCTACTGTAAAGACACATGCACGTGTATGTTTATTGCAGCACTATTTATAATAGCAAAGAATTGAAACTAACTCAAATGCTCATCAATGATAGACTGGATAAAGAAAATGTGGTACATATACACTATGGAATCCTATACAGCCATAAAAAGGAATGATATCATGTCCTTTGTAGTAACATGGGTGATGCTGGAAGCCATCATCCTCAGAAAACTAACACAGGAACAAATAACAAGACACCGCATGTTCTCACTCATAAGTGAGAGCTGAACGATGAGAACACATGGACACAGGGAGGGGAACATCACACACTGGGGCCTGTTGGGGAGTGAGGGGCAAGGGGAGGAAACTTAGAGGACAGGTCAGTAGTTGCAGCAACCACCATGGCACACATATACCTATGTAACAAACCTGCATGTTCTACCCATGTATCTGGGAACTTAAAGTAAAATTTTAAAAAATGGAAAGAAAAAAATATGCTGCCAACTTTTTTTACATTGCTTTTGTAATCTGAAACTTTACCAAAGTCATTTATTAGGTCTAGGGAACTTTTGGCAGAATCTTTCACAATTTCGTGGTATAGAATCCTATTGTTAGTGAAAAGGCACACACATGCTGAGTTATGGTAGACAGTGCATTACTGATAGTGATTTAAATTGTAAATTGTTATACATTTCTGGAAATTATTGTGACAATATTCATTAAAGAAATTAAAAGATGTCATATTCTTTGATTCAGTTAGTAGTCATCTAGGTTTATAAAAAAATAAGTAAGTATGTGACACAAATTGATGTACATCATTATCAGAATAATTCTAATAGTAAAAAGTAGTAAATGACCTAATTATTGAACAATACACTGATTAATTACATTATTTTCCATTCATTTAAGGTATTGTGCAAACACTAAAATTTATATATTTTGTGAACCCTAGAAAAAATATTCGCCATATTTGATGACAATCACAACAAAACAAAAATATACATGAACATTTTAATAAGTATAGAAAGTACCCTTTTTGAAGAATATTTGGCAACAAGGGAAATTCTGTGGTGAACAGACGTAAGGTGGCCCCAACAAAATCCTTTCCTCCTGAAACTGACACCTTTGTATAATCCTGACCCTTGAGTATGGTCGATAACTATGGCTTTCATATGATCAATAAAATACAGTTCATATGACAGAATATCATTACTGTGATAATGCTGCATAGTTCATAGCACCAATCTTGCTAGAGGAGATAAATTCCCTTTCTGGATTTGATGAAGCAAACTGGTATGTTGTGAGATTTTCCTATAGAGAAAGCCAAATGGCAAAAAAGTGAAGGGTATCTTCAGCAGAAGGCCATTGAGAAATTTTGGCCCTCAGTCTGTTAGCCTGCACAAAATGGATTGCTTCCAGCAACCATTAGAGCTTGAAAGGAAATTCTCCTCTGGTTGAACCTCAGATAAGACCACATGATTGGCTAACATCTTGACTACAGCTTTGTGAGATGCTGAAAGAGAGGATTCAGTTAAGCTGTTAGCAAATTCCTGATACACAAAAACTGTGTGATGATAAGTACGTATTCTTTTAATCAGCTAAGTTTGTGTTGATATGTTTAAGTGGCAATAGATAACTAATGTATTACAAAATACTAAATGAAAAAGCAGGATGAAAACTGTGTATTGCGCTTGTATATTTTCTCCACAACAGTCCCCAAACCTCAATGACTTACAAAAAACACCTACTTTTAAGTTGTATTACATGTTATAAGTTTCAGGGTAGTGGTAGCTACTGTGACTCCGCTTAGTTTCCCTTATTTCTGATTTACTCAGTTCTATATGTGTACTGATTCTGGGACCTTGGCAAAAGGAACAGCCCCTGTGTTAGTCACTCCTATTGTTTTGCTGAAGAGGAAGGGCATGAACTATACGCTTAATCTGAATCACACAATGACATTTGAAACTTCTGCTCAAATGTGACTTACATTACATCACTTTGTTATGGTTATAGGATTGGAATCCTGTTTCTCAGCTGGAGTATCAGGCTCCTCTCCTACAGGCTTCTCACAGGCCTTCGTTATGGGCCTTCTCATAGGCCCTGTCTCAACGGTGAGTAGCAGAATTTCTCACATTGAATCTCCCTCATGATTCAAATCTCCCTGTTTTCCACTTCTACCACCAGCCAGAGAAACTCACTGCTTTTAAAGATTTCACCTGATCAGGTCAGCTCCACTTGGATAATCTCCATCTATTGAAGTCAATCTTCTTGGGACTTGAATTATATGTGCAGAATCCCGTCATAGTTGTCTCAATTCATGTTTGATTGAATAATCAGTGGGTGAGAATCTTGGGGAGGAAAGGCACCATTAGAATTCTGCCCACCACACTTATGAATTATTTTTGTTATCAGAAAAAAATACATTTAAAATATTCAAAAACACACTACCAATTAAAACTGAGAGGGAGCAGGGAACAAACATTCACCTTGGAATCAGACAAAGCCATTTTCAAATCATGTTTTATCTCCTTACCTATGTGCACCTTGGATAACTTATTTAACATGTTAGTACAATAATAATGAACTCATTTTGTTGTTTTGGATACTAAGTGGGATAATGTTTGTAACATGCCTAGCATAGATCCTAACCCTCCAATTAAAGGCTCTCCAGTATTGGAAGCTCAGATCTTGATTTAATAGTAAATTTTGCATCAAATAAATTCCTGATAGTGAGCGTGCAAGAGAAGATAGTCAATAAAAGATTAGATAGGTAGACAGATCTATATATCTATATGGTAAATATATATTTAGTATATGTTTGTGCCTTGATACAACCTGTTTATTAAGATATTATAATTAAAATACTAGAGAAAGTACAGAATTACATCTGTATCACATGGTGCTGTTCTTATTCTTGGCAAGGAGGCTGATTGTAAAAAGAATATGAGATGTTTCTTTACTCAGGCTATGCGTAGTTTTTCTTCACAGTGTCTTGTAGCATGTGCCAGAAGAGATGATGAGAAACCAGATGATGGAGGTTCTCATAACCTTCTCAGAGTTATTTTTTTTGTAAAGAATTGCAATTCATCATGATTTTATCTCTAAGACCACTGTTTTAGTGTTTTAAAATAAATTTTACTTGGAAGATGATGAATAATCATTGAAGAAAAGGCAATGAAATAACTAATCAATGCCTCTGTTACATGGTTTTCTAACTGGCAAATGCAAAGCTAGTAAAACAGTCTAAAACGTCAGTTCCATATTATTTATCCACATTAATAATTTTCATGTCACCAAAATGAAAAATTACCAGAAATTAGAAACTTATCACAGTACATCTGGAAGGGTCCTGAGAAATATTCAAATTTAATGACATTTCTCAGATGAGGAAACTGAGGTGTAGACAGCAGATGTCTGCTCATTATCTCACATCAAGTTCTTCTCTTGAGTTACTTTTAGAGCAATGGAATAGATAGAAACCTTGCCATCTTTTGTGAGGTAATGACTGGCTCATCATTTCTGCTGTTAACAAGATACTTGTCTACTTAGAACATTTTTTCCTCATAGTCATGTATGACCAGCTAGGTTGAGCACATGGTCAAATACAGGAAATGCATATTCAATGACTTTATTTTCTCCTTTCTGTTCCCTTTTCTTTATTCTGTCTTCATAAGGCCTGCGCATACCTCACCCAGTTAGAATGCCAGTAAGCACATGTTTTCTTCTGCACCTCTTCTCTCTCGCCTGAATCTCAGGAAGGGTCATGATATACTCATTCACATTGAGATGTTTTTCAATTGATAAGGCCTTAAAAATCAGTTTTTCTAGACATATCTATGTGTTCATAGAAGACAAAGGAATGCACTTTACAACTGGAGAATCATTAGGCATCAGTTAGCTCAATTGGGAGAGGAAAAGGATTTATCCAGTGTGGAATGGACTTTTAGACTAGTACAAATCATGTGCTGGAAATTGTAGGAAAACACTAACACTGCTAAAGCCTGTTGATATTTGGCAGGTTACAAATCTATGATTTGTATAACCCAAGGCTTTGCCAGAGGGCTATTCTCTGGCAATGTTTCCTTCTGGACACATGCAAATTACCTCACAGGAGTTGTTACACAGCCAGTTATTTTGGATGAAGACAGAGCCATAAAATAGAAAAAGATCTTGTGGAGAGAGGAAGTGCTCCTCATCAGATGAAATTGCCCTAAAAAGGTTGTGCCATAGTTAGATCAATGCTAACATGTCTCAGATATAAAGAGGATGAAAAAGTGAGAAAGCTTATCCATTTTTTTTTTACACATACACTTTGGACAGTATATACTCAGCCTCTCTTGCTTTTAAGGTTCATATTAAGTCTTATTTACCTTAGGGTTCCCATAACCTTCTCAGAAGTAACATGTTCAGTTAGGAGTGAGAGCCAGTAGTATTTTGAGGAACTGAGATGGCTATAGAGTGCCTTTTGCCCAGCATAACAGTAGCCATAGCAGTGACCTACAAGGTAGCATGATCTATCCGAAGAAATATAGTGTTTGTTAAGTGACCAAATACAAAAAGCATGGATTGAAAGAAGTTATATTTCCTTAGACTACAGAAAGATGAGAGTGTTGCTTCCATCTTAGCAATAATAAAAAAGCAAATTTATAAAACCATAACTATTTCTGAGTTGCTCAGTTTGCTGTTTCAAAGCAACTGGATGAACTAAATTCCGAAGAGTGACAAGCCCCTGTGAAGAGAGGCAAAAAACATACACTATTTTATCTTTTAGAGATCACAGGAGAAAGAAGTGGCCAACAAAAAGCAGGTAACCAGAAAACAACTTGATTTTAATGAATTCTTAAATATCTACTGTGAGCTACTGATTAATCTAGAGTACTTGAAAGACTCAGACAAAATGAGAATCTGTTCTCACTCATAACATCTTTTTTTCCCTGAGTCTTCGCTAGCTGCTCATAAGAAAAGTTGAAAGTCAGAAGACCTAACAGGGTGCCCTTTATTTGTATTGCAGGCAAATAGGTGGTGATAAGCTTGCCTACTTCCCTGGACTTTCTTCACATCCCAATCATAAGCCATCTGCCACAGGAATAAGGGGAGGAAATCCTACTGTTCCACAACAAAGAACTATGATTTCCAGAAGAAAGGTAAGCACAAGTCTCATCTACCTTTGGGAAAAGAGTAGAAAACCTTCTCAGTCCTAGAAGATTAGCTACCATTGGAAAAGGGGCAGAAAACATTCTTCCATCCAATACACTGACTAATATGACAGAAACATAGAGATGATTGTCACCAGAAAAGGGGCAGGAGCATTATGAAATCCCCATCTCTGAGGCTCATGTGCACAGTGTTAAAAACTGAGGATGGAACTGAAGAATGAGGACATCCCCTGCCAACAGCACAAACCTCTTACTGAGTAACAAGCAAAAGCAGTCTGCTGCTGAGAGAATGCAAGCATGTGGAAAGAGAACACTCTGTTGCACAGGCATACAAGTCTTGTCAAAAGCTGAGAGTGTTACAGGGTTACCAAGAAAATGCTTCAAGCATTTTGAGTCGAGCTACTGACTACATTGACTCAACACAACACATTGACAGCAACCTGATAAAAAAAATGGAATACAAATTTCTGGGCAAAAGTACTACTACCTAATTAGGGGAATACAAAGTAAAATCTTAATTATATCACTAATATGTACTAGAATGTTTACAAATAAAAAACCTGGCAATAACAAATGCTGGTATGGATGCAAAGTGAAGGGATCTCTCATAGATTGCTGGTGGGGATGCAGAATGGACAATCACTTTAGAACACGGTTTTGCATTTTCTCATAAAGTTAAGTATAGTCTTAACACATGGCTCCACAGCAATTCCACCCCCGGTTAAAAAAAAAAATTAAAGCTTGTATTTATGCAAAAATCTCTATATCAATTGTTAGAGTAAATGTATTCATAATCACCAAAAACTGGAAGAAGCCATTTTCATCAATTGGGGAAGGGATAAGCAAAATGTGGTGTATTCATACAAAGCAAAGGTACTCTATATTGAAAATAATAAACTACTGGTGAACTCAGCAACACAAATATATCTTATAAGAATTATGCTATGTGAAATAAGTTTAAAAAGACTTCATACTGTATTATTCAATATATATAAAATTAAAGGAAAGACAAAACAAGATCAGTGATGTCAGCAAATTGGAAGAATAGGAATTCTTGTGCTTTATTCCCCAGCACAGTAATTCAACTATCAACTACCCACAGGCAAGAGTCCAATCCCAAATATCCCAGAATGTTGCAATAAGACTCACTTGGATGAAAAACCATGAAAAGCCACAGTGAAATTCTAAGAGGAGTGGTTCTTTTTAATTATACTTCCCCTCTTCCTAGCTAGCACGGCACTACACAAAAAGAATGTGCCTGGTCCTTTGGCTTCTACAGTGGAAAGAATGAGTTTGAGGTGCCCTTGAAGATTCACTGCCATGTTGAGCCCCTTCAAAGGAGGCTTATTCATGTCTCAACCCACAGGGAACATTAGGAGTACCAGCGGCACTAGATCACCTGGGCTCAGTTAAAAATAAAGAATGGGGGTGTGACACACAGTTAACAATGTGAGGATCCTGATGATTGCTATACCTTCTGGCCAAGAAAAGCACCGCACTAGAGAAGCTAACCAACAGCACCATGGTGCTAGAAACGTGGTCCATTGATCTTACAGGTTTGAATCCCTAGAGAGCTTCCCCACACAATCTAGGTGCTCTTGTTAAGTATTCCTCAGCTTGAGAGGCAACCATACATTGGTGATTACCCATAGAGGGAGCATCTGGACCCCACTCAACTCTAATAGTAAAGAGATAATCTAAGTTCTGGGGCTCCTGTTAATTCTTCCCCAGGTTAGAAAGCATTTACAGGTCAGTGATTACATGTGGAGTGAGCATGTGACGATGCTTAATCTTAGCAGTGAATAGGTAATCTAACTAAGTTCCAACGCTCACATTAAGTCTTTTAGAGACTGGGAAGCAACTGAAGGTCAGAAGTAACCCACAGAGGAAGCATCTGGCTTCACTCAACCGCAACTGCAGGGTGGTGACTTTACCAAATTTCAGTTCTATTTGAAGCCTACCCTAGGCCAGGATGCAAGCCCAAGTCTAAACATAACCATGGAGGTGAGCCTTTGGGTTTTCCCACCCCATGTGACCAAGCAGTAACCCCAAAGACTTCAACCAGTCTTGAAGTCTACCACACATACCTGCTCGGCTACAGATTCCAAACAACAGTACCACTGAGGCAGGGATGACAGCCTTCAACTTTACCTGATCAGAGAAAATCACAGATTACTAGCAATAACCATACCTGATGGCAGAGTTTAGCCATTGATTTCACCAGACCACAGAATACAGCTGCATTACCATTCAACCTCAGACCATAGGAGGTGGTCCAGCCCATCTAGAGAATCTGACACCAAGGTCTCCTGTTTGGTGTTACTGACAACTCATACAGAAGCCCAGGCCAGACTAAATAGTAAAGATCTATCACCACCAGGGACACCTGAAAGGCTGGAAGAATTGGCCATTTTCTCAAATGTGCAGGCTTCAACATAAAAACACAATAATAATGAAAAATCAGGGAAATGTAAAACCACCAAAACAAATTAATAAAGCTCTAATAATGGACCTAGAAGCAATGGAGATTTATCATACGACTGACAAGGAATTCAGAATAATCTTTAAAAAGTTCATGAAACTATACAAAGTAATGGTAGAAAACTAAATAAAATTTGGAAAATAATTCATGAACAAAATGAAAATTTTGGTAACATATTAGAAAGAATGAAAAAATACAAATAGAAATCCTAACAATAAACAATACAATAGCTGAAATAAAAAGTATCAATAGAAAGCTTGAACAGCAGACTTGATCAAACAGAAGAAGGATCAGTGAGCTTGAAAACAGAACATCTGAAATTATTCAATCAGAGGAGCAACACAATATAAGAATAAGGAAGGCCTATCGGAATTACGAAACCCTATCAATTGAACTACCTTTTGCATAATAAGAGATATGAAGGAGAACGAAAGACCTAGAAAGGATGTTTAAGTATATAATGGCTGAAAATTTTCCAAATCTGGGGAACAATGACAGTATCCAGATACAGGATAAAATTTAACCAATTTAGCCCAAAAAGAAGCACCAAGACGCATTATAATCAAATTAGCAAAAATCGGAGGTGAAGAACACCAAAATTGGCAAGAGGTAAATAATGTATCACATTTAAAGTAACCCCAATAAAACTTTCAGGGAATTTATCAGCAGAAAACCTGCAGGCCAGGAGTTAACAGAGTGATATATACAAAGTGCTGAAGGGAACAAAAGAAGGAACTGCCCAACAAGAGTACTTTACAGACACAGTTGTCATTCAGAAATGAGGATAAAATTAAAACTTTCCTAGACAAACAAAAGTGAAGAAAGCTTATTGCCAGTAGGCCTCCTTTACTAAAATTGTTAAAGGGAGTTATTTAATCTAAATGAAAAGCTGCTAATTAGTAACATAATTATCTGAAAAAATTCATTGGTATTAGTAATACATAGTCATACTCAAAATTCTCTAATTCTGTAAGTATAGTGTGAAAAGCAATTTTATCCCTACTAGGAGGATTAAATAAAAACCTAAAAGTAACTACTATAGCTAAAATAAATTGTTAAGGAATACAAATTACAAAATATATGTATTTTGACATCATATTATAAAATGATAGGGAGGTAGTGAAAATGGAAACTTTTGTATCCAATTAAAGGAAAGTTATTATCAGCTTAAAGTAGCCTGTTATGAACACACTAACAGGTAGTGGGGAACAATACACACAGGGTCTTTCAGAGGGTAAAGCGTAGGAGGAGGGAGAGGATCAGGAAATATAACTAATGGGTACTAGGCTTAATACCAGTGATAAAATAATCTGAACAACAAACCTGATGACACAAGTCTATCTATGTAACAAACCTGAACATGTACCCTAAACTTAAAAGTTAAAAAATATATTTTCTGTAATCCTTATGGTAACTACAAATCAAAAACCTATAGTAATTGCACAAAACATAAAAATATAGTATTCAAAGAATACAGAAATTTATTAAGTCACAGGGAAGAGAGCGAGAGAGGAAGAAAGAAATAATTGACCTGCAAAACAATCAGAAAACAAATTACAGAATGTCAGCATCAAGTCTTCACCTAATGATAATTACCCTTGAATGTAAATATATTAAATTTGCCTATAAAAAAGACATAGGATCAAATACACCATTTGACTGAGCAATCCCATTACTGGGAATATACCCAAAGGAATATAAGTCATTGTATTCTAAAGATACATGGACATGTATATTCATTGCAGCACTATTCACAATAGCAAAAACACGAAATAAACTCAAATGCTATTGAATGATAGACTGGATAAAGAAAATGTGGTACATAGAAACCATGGAATACTATGCAGCCATAAAAAGGAATAATATCATGTCCTTTGCAGAGGCATAGATGGAGCTGGAAGCCATTATCCTCAGCAAACTAACACAGGAACAGAGAACCAAACACCACATGTTCTTGCCTACAAGTGGGAGCTGAACTGATAACACATGGACACAAGGAGGGGACCTACAGACAGTGGGGCCTGTTGGAGGGGTGGCAGGAGGGAGAGCATCAAGATAAATAGCTAATGCATGAGGGTCTTAATACCCAGGTGATGGGCTGATGGGTATAGCAAACCACCTTGACACATGTTTACCTATGTAACAAACCTGCATGTTGTACAGGAACCCAGAACTTAACATAAAATCAAATTTCAAAAAAGAATAAAACAAAAGAAAAAATGACTTTGGAATTTTACAAATGGCAAAAAAAAAAAAAATACGTAAGATTGTCTGAATAGATTTTTTGAAAAACAAGATCCAACTGTATTCTACTTATTTACTTTTGTAGTAGAACACACATAAACTGAAATTAAACTGATAAAGATATTCCATGCAATTAGAAACCAGAAAAGAGCAGGAGTAACTATGTTTATATCAGACAAAAACAAAAACAAAACTTTAAGTGGAAAACTGTAAAACGAGACAAAGAAGGTCATTATATAATGATAAAGAGTCTAATTCATCAAGAATACATAGTAATTGTAACTATATCTACATCAAATATTGGAGCACCTAAATACATGTAGCAGTAATTGAATGATCTAAAAGGAGAGACAGCCTGTAATGCTATAATGGTAGGAGACTATAATACCCCACTTTTAGATGATCTAGACAGAGAAGTAATAATTAAACATTTGTCTTGAGTTATATGTTAGACAAAATGGACCTAATAGACACATACAGAACAGTCCATCCAACAGTAGCAGAATACATATTATTTTGAAGTGCTCATTGGACATTCTCCAGGATAGATTATATGTTAGGCCACAAAATAAATATTAACAAATTTAAATATTGAAATCACATCAAGTATCTTTTTGGATCACAGTGAAATGAAACTAGAGATCAAAGCGAAGAGGAATCTTGGAAAATAGACAAATGGTAAATTGAACAACATGTTCCTAAATAATCAACAGGTCACAGACAAAATGAAAATGGAAACTAGAAGATTGTGTGGAACATGAAAATGGAAACACCTTGTGCTGCATCTATGGGATACAGCAAAAGCTGTCCTAAGAGGAAAATTTATAGTGATAAACGCCTGTATCAAAAAATAAAGATCATAAATAATCTAATGTTACAGCTCGAAAGAGTTAGAAAAAGAGAATAAATTAAGCTTAATGTTAATAGAAGGTAGCAATTTACAAAGAAAAGAGCAGACATTGGAGACTAGACAAACAATAGAGAAAAACAACAAAACTGTTACTTTTTTGGAAAAAATAAACAAAATATGCAAATGTTCAGCTTGACTAGGAGAAACAGAGACTATCCAAATAAACATGATTAGATATGTAAGTGGAGATGTTACGACTGATGCCACTGAAATACAAACAATTGTAAGAAACTAATAGTAATAATTATATATCAACAAATTGAATAATCTTGAAGAAACTGATAAATTTCTAGTCCCAGAACACTATGAAGACTGAATTATGAAGAAATAAAAAATCTGAATAAACCAATAATGAGTAAGAAGAATGAATCAGCAATAAAAACCTATCAAAGAAGCACAGGACTAGAGAGCTTCATGGCTGGATTCTACGAAACATTTAAAGAAGAACTAACATCAATTATTCTCAACCTCTTCCCCAAAAATTAAAGTAGAGGGAATTCCTGCCAACTCATTTTAGGAGGCAGGCATTGCCATGACACCAAAGCCAGACAAAGACACTGCAGAAGAAAAAATTGTGTATCGTGTTATCACAATTTTAATGGGACTAGCTTTATAATGGCAAATCATGGCCCTGCACTTGGTTCTTTGAACTTCTGATCACAAAAGCATAGTATATATTTAACACTTAAATAAATGTCATGTTTAATATGCCAGAACTCTTCTAAGATCAAATCAAATAACAACTATTGGTAGAAAGTCTACAATCCACAGTGTATTCAGACATGACTTATAGGCAATGTTTGAAACTACTTAATATTGTTGGTCTCCAATAATGATTTTCCTGTGAATCCATGTACAAATGTTATCAGATCTGAACCTATTAGAATGAAAGTCTAACTATAGTGAGAGTGTTCTAAATTGTAAGAGTGTCACCTTACTTAAAAATAACCAAATACTCTGTGACCAGGACACATTCATTTTCTCCCTTGTTTAACTGGGAGGGAGAAATATATTTGAAAGTTACCTGAAGAAAAGGGAAAATTTTGTTTAAATCAATTACTTCTTATTAATTAAAATGATCCTATGAACAAGAGGTTAAATGTTTGTCTCTCTGGTATAAATGATGCAGACTAAATTGAAAATAGGTTAAGTAGGAATGCCTGTGTATTTTCACAGAAGTAAATATATACACATATCTATATATAGAAAATCCAATGGTCTGAAGATAAAAATCTGTAGTGCATAGAATCAATAAAGAGTGCATTATTTTTCCAAAAGTACTTTTCTTCAGACATAGTAAAGCATTGTTAAATCTGACTCATTAAAGAGATAGCCAGTCTAAATTGGTGAGTCTTCAGTATTTACAATTTTTTTATATAAATTTCTTGCTCTAATTAATTTAAATAATAATCATAGAGCATAGTTTGATAGAACATTTAATGAGTTTCATTTTAATGAATAGATGATAATAATTTGTAATTGACTCATTGTATTCAAGTTGATTTTGCTAATGTCCTTGAAAGCATTTATTCCTCTAAGCAGTTTACTATCATTTAACATTTTTTTTACATTGTGAATAAAATTGCATGTTCTGCATATACAGCGTAAAAGGAGAGTTAAGTCCACAATGTATTAAAGTATTATAAAATTAAATAATTAAAGCTTGAGTGATTTTAATAAAAAATATATTTATAATGCATTGATTACATGCAAGCAAGGCAAAACAGAAGTATTGGGGAATAATTTTAAAAAATTAGACATCTAGCAAATGTATTGTGCTAGGCAGTGTCAACATAACTGGTTTATTAGAACAAGTTAGCCTATTTTGTTAAAATAAAACAAAAAACACTCAAGTTGTTTAACAGAATTAACTCATCATTTTCTTTTTTTTTTTTTTAACTGTCTGATCCCATATCCTAATGGTAGCTGAAATATATTTGATTTCTTAAAACATATTTATTTGAACCAATAGGTTTTTTAAAAATTGGATGATGAGATTGTATTTATTTATTTATTTCCATTTATTATTTTATTGCATTTTAGGTTTTGGGGTACATGTGAAGAACATGCAAAATTGTTGCATAGGTACACACGTGGCAGTGTGATTTGCTGCCTTCCTCCCCATCACCTACATCTGGCATTTCTCCCCTTGCTACCTCTCCCCAGCTCCCCACCCCCCACTGTCCCTCCCCTATTTCCCCCCAACTGACCCCAGTGTGTAGTGCTCCCCTCCGGGTGTCCATGTGTTCTCATTGTTCAACACCCGCCTATGAGTGAGAACATGCGGTGTTTGATCTTCTGCTCTTCTGTCAGTTTGCTGAGAATGATGGTTTCCAGGTTCATCCATGTCCCTACAAAGGACCCAAACTCATCCTTTTTGATGGCTGCATAGTATTCCATGGTGTATATGTGCCACATTTTCCCTATCCAGTCTATCGTCGATGGGCATTTGGGTTGGTTCCAGGTCTTTGCTATTGTAAACAGTGCTGCAATGAACATTCGTGTGCACATGTCCTTATAGTAGAACGATTTGTAATCCTTTGGATATATACCCAGTAATGGGATTGCTGGGTCAAATGGAATTTCTATTTCTAGGTCCTTCAGGAATCGCCACACTGTCGTCCACAATGGTTGAACTAATTTACACTCCCACCAACAGTGAAAAAGTGTTCCTATTTCTCCACATCCTCTCCAGCATCTGTTGTCTCCAGATTTTTTAATGATCGCCATTCTAACTGGTGTGAGATGGTATCTCAATGTAGTTTTGATTTGCATTTCTCTGATGACCAGTGATGATGATCATTTTTTCATATGTTTGTTGGCCTCATGAATGTCTTCGTTTGTAAAGTATCTGTTCATATCCTTTGCCCACTTTTGAATGGGCTTGTTTGTTTCTTTCTTGTAAATCTGTTTTAGTTCTTTGTAAATTCTGGATATCAGCCCTTTGTCAGATGGGTAAACTGCAAAAATTTTCTCCCATTCTGTTGGTTGCTGATTCACTCTAATGATTGTTTCTTTTGCTGTGCAGAAGCTGTGGAGTTTGATTAGGTCCCATTCGTCTATTTTGGCTTTTGTTGTCAATGCTTTTGGTGTTTTGGTCATGAAGTCCTTGCCTACCCCTATGTCCTGAATGGTTTTGTCTAGATTTTCTTCTAGGGTTTTTATGGTGTTAGGTCTTATGCTTAAGTCTTTAATCCATCTGGAGTTAATTTTAGCGTAAAGTGTCAGGAAGGGGTCCAGTTTCTGCTTTCTGCACATGGCTAGCCAGCTTTCCCAACACCATTTATTGAACAGGGAATCCTTTCCCCATTGCTTGTTTTTGTCTGACTTGTCAAAGATCAGATTGTTGTAGATATGTTGTGTTGCCTCCGAGACCTCTCTTCTGTTCCATTGGTCTATATCTCTTTTTTGGTACCAGTACCATGCTGTTTTGATTACTGTAGCCCTGTAGTATAGTTTGAAGTCCGGTAGTGTGATGCCTCCCGCTTTGTTCTTTTTGCTTAGAATTGACTTGGCTATGCGGGCTCTCTTTTGGTTCCATATGAAGTTTAAGGTGGTTTTTTCCAGTTCTGCGAAGAAGGTCATTGGTAGCTTGATGGGGATAGCATTGAATCTGTAAATGACTTTGGGCAGTATGGCCATTTTCACGATATTGATTCTTCCTAACCATGAACATGGAATGTTTCTCCATCTGTTTGTGTCCTCTCTTATTTCGTTGAGCAGTGGCTTGTAGTTTTCCTTGAAGAGGTCCTTTATGTTCCTTGTTAGTTGTATTCCTAGGTATTTTATTCTCTTTGTGGCAATTGTGAACTGAAGTTTGTTCTTGATTTGGCTCTCTTTAAGTCTGTTATTGGTGTATAGGAATGCATGTGATTTTTGCACATTGATTTTGTATCCTGAGACTTTACTGAAGTTGCTTATCAGTTTCAGGAGATTTGGGGCTGAGACGATGGGGTTTTCTAGATATACAATCATATCGTCTGCAAATAGAGACAATTTGACTTCCTCCTTTCCTATTTGAATGCCCTTTATTTCTTTTTCTTGCCTGATTGCTCTGGCTAGAACTTCTAATACTATATTGAATAGCAGTGGTGAGAGAGGGCATCCTTGTCCGGTGCCACATTTCAAGGGGAATGCTTCCAGTTTTTGCCCATTCAGTATGAGATTGTATTTAAAAAGATATTTTGAAAGCCCAGATTATTTATCAATTCTCAAGGAATTATTTAGGTCATTTTATGTGTTGAAGATGAAATTTTTTGCTAGCTTTATTGAGCAGTGGTTCACAAAATTGCTATCTCTTAAAACATAAACTATGATGGCTTTATATATGCATGTATTCTGAAATTATTACCACAACCAAGTTAGCTAACACATCCATCACCTCACATAGTTACCATTGTGTGTGTGTGTGTGTGTGTGTGTGTTTGTGTGTGTGTGTGTGTGTTGAAAACATTTCGTGTCTATTCTCTAGGCAAATCTCAAGTATATAATGCAGTATTATTGACTATAGTCACTATGCTATAAATTACACCCCCAGAACTCATTCATGTCATAATTGAAAGTTTTTACATGTTGACCAAACTTTCTCTCTGTTCCCCTTCTATAGCCCCAATCATGAGTTTGGCTTTTTTAGTTTCTACATTTAAGATCACACCATATTTATCGTTCTCCAATTTATTTCACTTACAATAATGCTCTCAAGGTTCATCCATGTTGGTGCAAATGGTAGGATTTCATTGTTTATTATAGCTGAATCATATTTCACTGTGTATGTATCCCACATTTTCTCTGTCCATTTATCCACGGATGGACATTGTTTGTTTATCCATCTTGGCTAGTGTGAATACCGCTACAATAAACATCGGCATGCAGATATGTCTTCAATATACTGATTTCCTTTCTTTCAGATTCATATTCAGAAGTGTGATTTCTAGATAATATGGTATATTTTTAATTTTTTGAGGAATCTTCATACTGTTTTCCATGACAGCTATACCAATTTACCTTTCCACCAACAGTGTGCAAAAGTTCCCTTTATACCCTCATAAGCACTTTTTATCTCTTGTCTTTTCCATAGTATCCCTCCTTACAGGTGCGAGGTGGTTTTGATTTTCATTTTCATGATGATTAGTGATGTTGAACATCTTTTCATACACCTATTGGCCATATGCATGTCTTTTTGGAAAAATATCTATTTGGGCCCTTTGCTTATTTTTAGACAAGGTTATTTGTTTATCTATTTGGTATTGAGTTGTATAACTTCCTTATCTAGTTTTGGATATTAATCCCTAGGGAAAAAACTTTAAGATCTTGAAACTTCAAGAACATAAGCCTGCTAAGAACATAAAGAAGCAGTATATATATACAGTATATAATGTAATAATTAAAGAAAAATACAGAGTAGGCTTCATCTATTCATTCTTCATCTATTCAACTAACATGTTTAAGTGCCTATTGTAACAAGTTCTAAATTGTAAAAATGATTAAGGAAATTATGTGTTATCTAAGATTACTCAGTCTAGTGGAGAAGGCAGACTTCTGAAGAGATAACTGAAATATAATGAAAGGTAGACATAGTAGCCAGGTATAATAATTTGGATTTCTTTGTAAGAGATGATAATGACCTAATATAAGAGGATGTCTGCTGGGAAGATGAAGAAATGATAGATTTTGAGAGATAGCTAGGGAGTAGAATTGATAGTATGTAGTCATCTTATGATATTGGAAGAGAAAAGGATAGGGTTTTATCAATTTTCTGCTTTTGTTTACTAGGCATTCATCTGCCATCTGCTGAGACAAGAGACTCAGATGGAGTTGTAAATTAAGGTCTGAGTGCACAAAGAATGGGTTCATTTTTTGATATGTTCACTCGAAGTGTTTGAGGAATATTTAAAACTATATATCCAGCAGATAGAAAGATAATAGACATCTGTAAATGGGTAGTGTAATTGGAAATATCGTTATGAATTTGGGAATAATCAGTGCACAAATGACAGTTGAGGCCACATAATGCAACAGTGCCAAGAAAAAATGAAAAAATCTAGAAAAATACTCATTTCAAGGAACATGTAGAGGAAGGTGAGTCCCCCAAACAGACTGAAAAAAGGCAACTAGAGCTAGGAGGAAATTTAAATGAGTGCGATATCACAGGAATCAAGATAAAACACTGTTTTGAGGAGAAGGAACCAGCCAACTGCAAAGGCTGCTGGTCAAAATCAAGTAAGATGAAGACTGTACAATATTCTTTCACTTTAGAGTCATGGAATTTTTCAGTGACATTTATGAGTTTCAACACACTTGTGCAGACAAGCCAAAATGAAGTAAGTTGAAGAGTGAGTAGGAAGTGAGGAGGCATCGACAGTGAATTTAGACAGCTCATTAAAGACATCTGGCTGTGAAATTGAATAAGAAGGATAACCTGTAACCTGGATGCTATAAAAAAGAATCTAGGAAGGTTTTTATTTGGTTTTGCTTTGGAAAGAGATGAGCAAAAATATTTGTTGGTAAGAAAGGCTCATAGAGAAAGGCTAAATAATCAACAGAATAGACGTAGGGTAAAGTAAGATTTAATTTTTGCAACTTCTTAGTGACTTAAGATTTTCGGTGTGCTTTTGCTAAAATATTGGGCTTCATTTATTTACTTATGCATTCAAAAACATTTACTAAAAGTCTCCCCTGTGACAGCTTCTGTGCAAAAATCTAACAATCTAGTGACGTTTGAGTAAGGGAAAAGATAAATAAAGCAACAATTTCTGTAGAGTATACTAAGTGCTCGAGCTAGAGTTGAGAAAAGTAGGGTGCTACAGGAATGGTGAGAGACCTTCAACGTTGAACTTGCTCTCCTTATACTTTGAGGTTTATATAAACAGCTTAGGTTAGTTCTGTTGACATTCCACTTGTCAGAAATCTGTCACAGGTACCTTACCATTACTTCCAGGAGGCTGAGAAATATTATTTTCATTTAAACTCAGGAAGAAGAAATTCTGATGAACACAAAACAATTTATCACACTATCTTGGTATAAAATCTCCTAAATGCTGAGCCCAAGATAAAGACCAAAGTCCAGGTAGTTTATTTGGGAATTATCAGAAGCAGGAGTAAGAGAGCAGAGAAAGGAAAGTAGGAAGGAGAAAAAATAAATATGCGAATCTAAGGTATGTAACTGAGACCCTCGCTGTGGGCAACAGAGGCTCAATTGTGTTGAAACTTCCTGAAAAGTGCATAGAATGACTGCCAGCATTTTCCACCTGATGGACAGAGGCAGCATAACATCTCTTGTTCCTCATTGGTTAAAAATTACTCTTCAGGCTAATAAGCTCCCATTTCTGGCATGTGGAAAGAATGTTCTTATTCCTGTACTATTAGGGAAGGCCCTGGGAAGAAAGCAGAGAGACATTGTGGCAAATTTTTTAATAAGATGCTGCCAGCATGAGGCGAGTCTAAGCTCACATGAAATTGTCCACTGAAGCTGCAGGTGAAATCAGATGTGGGCTAAGCAGGTGTGATGTGGAGAATCAGAGGAATCAGCTACACATAACAACTATATTTTAAGAATAATGAAGGAAACAAAATACTGTTTTTCTAAAGATGTCCGATAGTCACTGTGGCCTGAAAATATCTGAATAAATTATTTTAATATAACATTTTACTTTTATGATGAGGACCCTGTCTTGGTTGTACTTTTGGACTATGAAATTAACTGGAAAGTAAAATAGAAAATGGAACATTTGTTCAAGCAGTGTAATTACATAGATCACTCATCCAGGTGACTTAGACCCAAGCTCATTCTGCCTTTCTAGGTCTCTATCCCCAGATTATTTAGGTAATTATCTCAGTTCTCCATTCCACTACTTCTGTAGACATTGTTGAAGTATTCAGTTCTCATTCCTTTCTTTAACTTGATCTAGAAATGTATTTGAGTGGGGGAAGATCTGTGGAAATTTCCCCACATTTTTTCTTTAGAGGTACCCTATAATTTTTCTTTCATAATTTAGATTAGAATTTGACAGGTAATTAGTCATAAAAGAGGCAAGGTAGTCAAATTCAGCAAACGTAATGTACGATTCTCTTTACGGTTTTAATGAATTATCAGTATACCTTTCAAAGTGCATGTTCAGCATGGTTCTTAACTAGTGCAGCCAGCTCTCTCTTCTCTCTTCTTGTCATTGCTTCTGGTTTATTTATGGTCGATACTTTCAAAGACATATGATATATTGACTCCAGTTAGCTTGCTGAATATTCACAGTAGCCTTACCACATTAATGTGTGTGTTTTTGTGTATGTGTGTATGTATTTTTCCGTTTAAATAAATCTATAAAATAAAAGTCACCCTTCATCCATTTGGTTGTGGATTTTCAAAAATAAAAATTTATATATTATTGATATAGGTTATTTTTTAAAAGCCTTAAATTTTATCTAATTAGAAAACTTCCAAATTATCTGGCTTCTTTATTTCTACGCTCCTGCAGTACCTGTTCTTCAGGGTCTGTATCCCTATCATGACCTTGTCATGTTCTATTATAATTATTTATTTTCTTATTTGTTCCTGAATTACACTTGAAGCTTTCTATCTCAGTGACAATTAGTAGGGTCTCAGTAAATGTTTATTAAATGAGAAAATGATTAAATAATGGATAATTTGAATAGCTGGATTTTTTTTTCATTTAGGATACTATGCTTTTTTTTGGATTTTGCTCATGAATAAATCCATATTAGATGCTCAAAAGGATTATAGAAGTGTAAATACACAGAACAAAGCTTACAGCTGATCCACATGAGAGGAGACAAAAAAAACCCATTGAGTTTCACAGCTGAATGGGATCTTAGGAATGTTCATTTTATACTTGAGGGAACTGAGGACCATAGAAAAGTGATTTTTCTAGGTCATCAAATTATTTAGTGTCAGAGCAAAGTTTTCAATTCCAATATACCATAAAGTATAAAAGATGGCAACTAAAAATGATGATAAAAAGTACTTAAAGGTAAAATAATGTTATTCAAAGATAAATATTATTTAGACTATGGTGAGTTGGGGCTCAATCACATCCAGAGCATCAAGAGTGACCCCTATCTTATCAAAAATATTTCAATAAAATGAAAACATTGAATAGAATCTATGAGCTTGAGAAGAGGGGAAAACAAGTCGACCAGTCATTTTATTTCTGAGATTCACAAATTATTGTTTCCTGAAATTAAGGTGGATCTTCTAATCAAAGGGATCTATGAAGGTCTTTTTTAAATAACATTTTTATTTGTTTACAACTATAAATTAGAAACTTGTTTTATTATGGTTTTTTAAAAATTATTTTTAGTCAACTTACTCCCTATCTTTTACCTATTTATCAGCAGTTTTCTCAGACGGAATAAATGTATGAAGGTCTTTAACATGGCCACTGACTTTTTGAATGAATTAGGTTTCTCCCTCCCTAAGCAATCCCACTTAGCAACAAGATAATCCATTTATGAAGGGAAGCAAACTGATGAAATATTATATGTTTTTGTGCTGAATGGAAGTTATTCTGTAGCACTGGTTAAGGATTTATTTTTCTAAAAGAACTCTTTGGATTAAATGCTTCCTTATTCTATTATTCCCAATTAGTAGAAATTAATATGAGCATTTAAATCTCAAACATAAGCTACATTCTCAATCTACATCTCATGTTTCTCAGCTGAGTCTCTCCTGAAAATTATATATGCATTTTGTGTATTTACATTCCCATTCATTTTTCACACTTTCACAGTCTAGGATGAGAACCATGCATTTCATAGTTCTTGACCTATTTTAAAGTTGTATCAATTCTTTTTTAACTTTTGGCTTTGCCCAGCAGGAAAAACCACATAAGATTGAATTGCATTACAACTATTTTTGTAAACTAAATCCAAGTTGGATTGCAGTGGTATTTTTGTGCCTAGTCAACTTAAAATAACTATTTTTCAGCTAATTCTGCTTTATGTTTTTTCTTTGTAGATACATTTTTTTTCCCTTGAGATGGAGTCTTGCTTTGTTTCCCAGGCTGGAGTGCAATGGTGTGATCTTGGCTCACTGCAACCTCCGCTTCCTGGGTTCAAGTGATTCTTCTGCCTCAGCCTCCTGAGTAACTGGGACTACAGGTGCACGCCACCATGACCGGCTAATTTTTTGTATTTTTAGTAGAGATGGGGTTCCACCATGTTGGCCAGGCTGGTCTCAAACTCCTGACCTTGTTATCTGCCCGCCTTGGCCTCCCAAAGTGCTGGGATTACAGACATGAGACACCGCGCCTGGCCCCATTTGTTCTTATTCTAAGGGCTTTGTTAGCTGAAACTATAGAATATAGCTAACACTATAATGTTCTGTTCAACAATTATTTCCAGGTTGTTTTAAAATAAATCTGTGAAAATATTTGCCATCATGTTTCTAGCCCTCTGTGACCTCAAACTGTCATGCTGAATGACTTCCTATTGGTCTAGTGCACTAATTTTAAGTGATTTCACTTTCTACCTTAGCAATCACTAGAGATTGATAAGATTATAGAGAACATCCAATTCAATATCCTTATATCATAATCAAGAAAACTAATATCCAAAGGGGTTAAGTAAAATTTTCAAGGTCACACAGCTTGATAGTAACTGAATCTAAATTTGAACTCAAGGCTCTTAACTTCTGCATCAGGGCTGTTTCCATTCTATTATCATGTATCAATATGACTAATAGGCTATATTTTAAGTTCCAACATATTTGTAATATTCTTATTTTAACCTTTAATTTTAGTTTTATGAAAATAAATATAATCTACCATGATCCTATCATACCAAATAATCTACACTCGCAATAAAAGATATATTAATTCCCATGTATGGCAGAAAGCATATTAACTAAGCATTTTCATTTGGATTAATGACACCACTTAGAAAATAAGACCAGATCATATACTATAACTGGCCTTCATAATAATTTCAAGTAAAGGCCAACAGCTGTACAGTTATAGCCATATTATGTTATGAATATTTTGAAATAGTGATTAATAAGTGGTTCTGGACAAGACATTAGAACCAGGATGATAAAGTCAGTAATGCATATCCAGCCCTTGCCCTCCCCCAACACATAAACAGTCAAAGCAATCCCTATATTAAGCATTGGTAGTATTGGTAAGTCTTACTATTTTTGTTTTCAGAAGTAGGATACTCCCCAGGTTTCCAAGTGTTAATATAAACTTTTAAAATGTTTTATGAATTAAGACGAAAATTACATGGTGTTATAATGACATTCAGAGGCATTCAACAACAGAGGAATGTAACAATTCTATGGTTATGGAATGCAGAAACCTCTGGTTTTCCATTAAAAACTTTGTACCCAAATACAAAAGTGAGAATGGTTCTATACTCATGGATACTAAAGAAAACACAGCTTGTGTTTTTAAAACAAGTGTGTATTTTCCAAATGAATTATACATCACTAAGATAAACAGACTATTGGCTTATAGCTGTGATGCTGTCCATCTGCTGACTTTTAAAGTCTACATGCAGTCCTTAAGGTGAATACAAAGGCAAGGTCAACAGAGATAAGTAAAATCTTTTTTCAGAAAAAGAAGGGTATATATCCAAATGAATATATCAATTAACAAAGCAGGTTTACTTTTGTTTATGTACTCACACATATGTTGAGACACTAAGGTGCCATTCTGTTAATACATTCTAGTTTTTGTCTAGCTTTTAAATAATTAAGAGGTAGTTTTATCATATGGAAATAAGCAAAACTTTTTATAGCGCAATAATGGCCAAAAGCCAATTCCTCAGATTCTGTTTATTTAATTGAAGAATAACTTTGTATATTCAAAAAGAAGAATCGAGGAAATTATGTGGACAAGTCAATAATGACAGCACCCATCCCTCAATTATGTGGACAGGTCATCAGAAAGAATATTTTATCAAGTGAAAGGCAAGCCAGATTATTGAGATAATTGATTATATTTCCCCAGTCATTTTTCATGTGTAAGCACAATATTTTGTATTCTATACTGAAAACATGATTTTTGCTATTTGTTGATGTTGGTGATGAATTCTGGTTTCTCTTCATGGTCATTACTCAGATATGAGAGCATAGGTTTTAAAATAAAATACAAACTTAAAAGCTAAAACAAAATATTTCTGGGAGAGGACATTGGGTCAAAAACTACACTAGTACTTTCAATCAATATACTGGAATAATCTAGAGAACCTGTTAAAATATAATTTCATATATATATATATATATGTTCTCATTATAAGATACATAAATATGTATTTGTAACCAACTGTTCAGGTGATTCTTATGCGTCTTGGCTGGCCAATATCAATTATTCTTTGGAAATTATTAAACTACATCATGGCAAATATTTAACCGTTGAGTTTCACTACAAGGATTCTTACATATTTGATAGTTTACATTCAAGCATTTTATCTGAATCCTTTTATGACACTATTTATATATCATGGAAATTGGTAGAGAGAAAACTATTTTCTCTAAAACTCCTGATCAGGGCAGTCTCAGTCTGGTATTTTCATAGCAGCACAGCTGGAGATTTGAGTACTTCTAGATCTATGCAGACTGCTCTCTGGTAGAAGGGCTATTGGCTTGAAACCTCTCTTTGGAGCAAACTTCAAAAACAGTTCGGTACAGACTGACTCCTTTTTGGTAGAACTAAATGAACGTGTTTTCACATTTGTCATAATAACCTTCTTTCACCAAAGTACATGTTGACATTTATGAGATTTCCACACAGCTAGTCAGATACAGTTATCAAGATGACTAAATTAATAATTATTATACACAAAATTACTCAAATTCTTAGGCAACTATTACTGAGGAAAACTACAAATTATTCTCAAACCATTTGTGAAGCTATGACTTGGAAAGTATCATATTTTAATCAAGAAAATTATAATTTTATTTTTGAATTTTGGTGTGTTTCAGCTACTTTATTTGTTTGAATTAATGCATATTTTCATAATTTATCATGTTATCAATGTAGTCAAACATTTTGCAGTGATGTGATGGTATCTTGAAGTGACAAAATTTCTGGAAGGAAAAAATATGGTATGTATTATTTAACCAATTTGCGTGGCATTTCCAGTCACCTGACTACTTTTAATCCACCAAAATGATGTCACTCTATAAAGAACCAGGAAGATATAAACACAATTAGCTCTCAGAAGCTGGTATGATCTGTCTTCAATACAATATTGGCTGGCTGTTTTCGGGATACAGCTATCTAATGGTAAATAAGGCACAATTCTGCTTATTTCCTTATACTATCAAACCAAAAATTGATGTTAGGAACTGGGAAACATGAAGAAGAGACAAGGGGATTTGTAAAACGATCCTCTGAGGAAGTAATATCTTAACTGAATCTCATAAGGCAAATTTATGGACCATACTTTTATAAACCTCACATAAGGCATTTGGTTGGAGAAAGAAGAGTAGATGAATCTAGAGGAGTACCAAGGACCAGATCCTGGAGGAACTTGAATGGTATGATTATGAACTTGGATATTACACATGCTGTTGATGGAAGACCATTGAAGTGTTGAAGATTACAAGGTGAGATAATACATCATTGGGTGAGGTGGGAAAAGGGCTGCAGGTAGGAAGTGATATGAGGCAAAATTCAAGGAGCTCATACTCTGCTCATGGAGAGGGACTTGTAAACAAAGGGTTTACCTTAATACAAGGCAATACCAGTTTTAATAAAGGCATGAGATTGTGAATTGCTTTCTAGTTTCCTTTCATGTATGCACAAGATTATAAGCTTCATGAGTTGAATGTGGAAACTTCAAATGTTACCAATTGCACAGATAGATATAGCTGAATAATCATAGGGTGGTATTGAAAAGCAAAATATAAAAGTATGTTACTGAATGTTTTCATTTCAACCTGGAATATAATTTTATGGAGAACATCTCTACCTGATACTTAAATAAAAATAATAAGAAGAAAATAACTAATTTTGTTTAGGTTTTATTAATTTAAAGCACACAGAAATCAACATGGACTATGAATTTATTATTAGTAGATAAAATGATATGTATGGCTACAAATTTATGCCCATTTACAAATTATTTATACATTTATGTTCTTTCTTTGCAAAGGGATGATCAAGGTCCTGGATACTCAGAAATTTTCTATTTATGAAGTAATAATTACACTATTTTAATAATACTGGAAAAGTGGCTTAGAAGTACACATGTAATAACATACTATAGAGGAAATGATTTGGATTTGGTTATCATCTATATATTTAGTTATACTGCCGAGTCAATTTCTCATAACCAACCCCTCTATTATCAACACAGGTGTTAACTCAACAACTGGGTAAGTAACCATAGTATGTTTTCTTTGGAAAGCATTTGAAGAATTGGATGTATTTATTATAACACAAAATGCACCCACTTTTGTGTTAAATGCACTAAACATAGTGCACGAAATTCACTAGCATTTGAAGATAAACTGAACAATTATGTAAAAGCACTATTGTATGTAAAATACACATAGGAGGAAAACAAATTTGATATTTGGACTAAATTGTTCTTGGTGTTTTTAGCCTGTGCCACATGTTGCATAAATGATGTTTTAAACATTCTTCGACCTCAAATGCTTGGTTACATGAAGAGAAGGTAATTCATATACATAGGACAAAGTATGATCTTTATATGTCAGGAAGCCTTTATATAAAAAAGGATAAATATAATTGACACTATGCTGAAGTAAGAATATAAAAAATTTTAGTGATTTATTATAACTACAGCTTATAATTTGCTCATTCTACATGTTCAACACAAATAGTGGTAAGACAGGGTGGATATGGTAGCTCACAGCTAAATGGATGGTTCACCATCTTATGATGCCACAATTTCAACTGGGAGCCTCCAGCATATCAATGATAGGCAGAGAGAGAGCATGGAGACTTTCATCTAATATTGACTTTCTTGGAAGGGAAGTGATGCTCAGAAAGCAATGTCTTATATAAATTTGTTAAATGTTAAAAGTTAAATGATTATTTTATCAGAATCCACAGAAGAGTGATAGTTAAAAATGTTTAAATGGAAGTGATAACTTCACCAAAACCAGAAAAATACTAGATTCATTAGATACATAAAAAGATAATCAGTTAATTATAAATAAGCTGATATAAATCGATTTTGTGTAAAGTTAATCTACTACTTGAACAAAATCACGTATTTTCTTTTATTGTCCCTCCTGGTTCTAACAGTTTCCCATATGGGGAGAAATAACTAGTTAAAAGAAATCCAAAAGTTGGATGACAAACCCAATTGACATAGCTAACTAAAGAAAGCTGTCAACATCCCATTGATTCTTAACATAAATTCCATCAAACTTGCTGAATCGCACAATCTGTGCTGTTCTGATGCCCATGAAAGAGTAACGCCAGAGATGCAAAGTACCTTAGAAAGTGTTCAATGTAGAGATTGTACTGGCAAGGCACCACCCCACCATCTTCTGCTTGTAAGTGAGCTGATTTCCATAAAGATAATTAGCTATATAGATACACTATGGGCTTACATTGTGAAGGTGCCATGCTGTGAACTTTATATGAATTACCTAATGCATTCTTAAGATAAAAACTGTAATGTAGTAAATATTCTTATTTTATGAGCTTAGAGATGTTAAATAACATGATAATGGTTACAGAATTGATAACTGGGTCCAGAAAAGTTTGACTCCAAATCCAGTGCTCTTAACCCTTGCACCTAGCTGTTGTGTTATAATGCAATTATGATAGAGGCTAGTGACCATACTGAACCAGGGTAATCAGAATATTTCTGAATACAGTGACTCAAACAACTTCTTTCAATCAATCAGTGGTGATTGCTGAAAAAAGGTGAAACTTATTTTCCTTGTTAACTCCCCTAATTTGCACGAGAAAATTGAAGCCCACGGACAAACTTGTCCAAGGTTAAGGGAGCTAGTGTTAGAAAGAGAAACAGGAGAACTCAATAATCCTGATTCAGAAATCTCAGGCTATAAACCAGGATATCCACTGAGATCTCAGCTACAGCAAGGGCAGCAATTCAGAAATCAGGAAGCCTTGTTTTTCATCTGAAAATGAACCTGAAATGGGGCCAAAACTCATGGCACAGAGTATTCAAATATTTCTAGAAGACTCAGTGAACTTGTCTGCAAATATTTTACCATGATGCATTTAGTCACACATATTAGGTTTGCCAAAGGTCTTGCAGAATTTCAGGGATGGATCAGCGGCTACTTTAGTGTGATTATCTCCAGCTAAGCTGAATTGTGTCTGGTGCCTCAGGTTACTTGACAAGACTGACTCACAGAGAGGAAGGAAAGCCAGAAATTTGTAGAAAGGAAAACGCTGAAGAAGAGGAAGAGGGGATAAGAAACAGAAAGGAGAAGAACACAGAATAAAAGGTAAAATTATAAAAGAGATGTGATTCTTATTGGTGGAGAGAGGCTTCACAAAAACTCTCATGCCATCTTTGTTCTCAAACTTAGTTTTTTTTGCCATAGACTTTATCACAGACCAAGTATCCCACTTCATCATAAGGCTGTCGCTTCTTCAGTGCGTTTCAGTGCAAGATCTTCTTATTTTCTTAAATACTAGTTTTGCATGGCCTAGATTTCACATTATCCTATCTATCCATTCTCCAGTTTGCTAGGTCACTGTTTTGAGGGCCCTGAAGCGTATCAAGGGCCCTTAAAGACAAGCTGAGTGCCTGTTGTCTCTCTCAGCTGGAAGCTACAGGGAGTACCCTCTTCTGAAGATTTTAGGAGCGCCCTCCTGCTAAGAAGTAAGAGCTGTCTTTGAGTGAAGAGTTTCAGGTTTGTAGAAATACACACTTTCAAGCAAACTCTTTGGGTTTTGTAAACTGATGGGTTACAAGAAATACGGTGCTGAATGTCTTCACAGTAACTTTTCCTACAGTCCATTTTCTGCTCATGCATTTCCCTCTTCACTTTGCTAAGAAAGCTACAAGAAAGCACCTCTTTTTCTGGCATCACATTGTGTTAGCAGAACAGAAATGTTGAATGAAAGATGGAAATTAGTGAATTTCTACATTATCCTTAAGAGGATTTGACAGAACATCAAATTCTGTGCAATTTAAACAGCTGAATAGAACAAGCAGAGTTTAATTAAAGGAAAACTAAGAGGTGCAATCTCCAGAAAATGATTCTAAAGTGTTCTTAACAATATTTTCACTTAACTAATTTTATTTTTAAGACTCTACTATTATTCTGAGTATCTAACATCACAAAGGTAAGAGAGTTGTAGATGTCAGCCTTGGCAAAAGACAGTTCAATATGCAAGTTTTAAACTAATTTTTCTGAACAATTGCTGATAAAGTGTCAAGTACGTGTGTGTTTGTATGTGCATATGATTATGAAAAGCTCAGTATAATATTTCAGTGTTTCCAATAGAGGCCCTACTGAAAGACATAACTTTAATGAATTCACCATAATCCAGTGTCTGGCTTTCAGACTCAGTGTCAGAGATTGTCTCTTTTTTTTTTTTTTACACTTTCTTGGCAGACATAGTCCCTTTATAAATGTGTTAATATCTTCAGTAAAGTCTAAGTTCCTGGGAGTCAGATTTACTTCAAAATGATTCACTTAAAAATCTCTTCTGTGAACAACTGTGTGCTGATTTTATGGCCTCATTCTTTAAGAGCAGTGTTATTTTCTTGTTTTACAATGAACATGTTGCAAAATTTTTCACAGTGGAGGTTAACTTTCATCTCAGATAAATTATTTGAGAACCACATTTTTAGCTACTAATGGTGGAAAAAACAAGGAGGCTCAAACTAAGATGCTTGTGGTGACCATGATCTCCATAAACTTTAATCACATATATTCTGGATAAAGGAAGAAAATCATACCAAATGCCTTGTACTTAAACTTATCAATTAAATCGGAACTTCTGAAATAGAAGAAAATGGCACTATATTACCATTCTTTCTGAGTCTGACAATTGCTACATTTGCATTCTTTAAAGGACATTTTTCTTTTTCCTAAAGCTCAAATCTGTGACCCTGCCTGTTCACCTTGGAAATCAAACTGTTATCTTACGCTCTGATTTCACTAATTGGATCCATGGTTTTTCTCGCCATTTGTATGTTCCTCACTTGCTTCCTTTCCTTCAAGGTTTATAGGATTTAGAATTAGGGATTAACATGTCACTTTTTATCACTTAATCCTTCCAAAAGTGTGACTGTTGTGACTCAGCCCTCTGGCTCAATATTGTCTGTGATACTGGCTGCCTAATGCCAGAGTTCTCTGGCACTATATGTCTAGACTAGATTTCGGATGCCTAGAGCCTGTTGGTGAATCTTCATTCTTGACAGGGCGGCTTCCTGTTTTCTAATCATTGAACTCTGTAACTCTGTCGGACTTCCTCCTAAAGTTCTTACTATTCCCTGACAAAGGGAATTCTCCAATTTTTCTGTCTTTACCCTGTGGGTTTTGAACACCAAACAAGAAAAATTTGAGAACTTGTTTTAATACTCTTGCCATGGAGCACCGAATGTGATTTTTGAAATGAATGAAACTGTATTTTTTCTGCTGATAAAATCAATAGTCCATATGAACCACAACAATTTTTAGTGTCTTTTACCTAAAAACTGATTTTTTTTTGTGCCTCAATGAACTTTCTTAGTGCATTTGCATGCCATTTAATTTTACAATATAGTTTTCACTGTATAAAATAGGGGAATGGGGGCAGTAGTATTCTGCGGGCATCCTAGTAAAAAACTCATGTTCATAATTGACTCCTCAGAGCCTTACTTACCATATCCACATGCCCATCTTTCCAGAACCCAAGAGCTTTGCTGGAATCAACTTTATAGAAGAAGCAAACTTAGAATACATTTAAGTTTAAGTTCAAACTCTTCACTTCCCAATACCAGGTAGAAGAGCTGATGAAAGAGGGCTGCTTTCTCACTGTCCCAAAGTCTCAAGTCTTCTGATGACTAATTGAATTGGAAGCCACCAAGCCTCCACCACTCCTCCACCCTGGTCACCCTGCAAACAACATCAGAGGAAGCTGCTAAGGCTTCCCCTGTGCATTCTCTAGAGCAGTGGCACCAGCTATTCCTGGGGCTGTTTGAGCCATGGTTGGTGCTGGAGTAGTGAGGATGTGGGGAGCAGCTTCCTAAGGCAATGCAAGGCAACAGCAGCCCCAGGCCTGGACCCCAAAACCATTCTGTCCTCGTATACCTCTATGCCTCTGATGGGAGGGGTGAACTTGAAGATTTCTGAAATGCCTTTGGGGACTTTTTATCATTGTCTTGGCTATCAGCACCTGGCTCCCTCTTATTTGTGCTCATCTCTCTAGCAAGTTGTTGGTTCACAAAACCCTTGAATTTATTACCTGAGAACTTCTTTTCTTCTCTTCACTACCACATGGCCAATCTACATATTTTTCAAATTTTTGTGTTCTGCTTTTCTTTTAATTATACATTCTGCTTTTAGTTTACTCCTTTGTTGTTGTATCTAATCATAAACTGTTAGAAGCAGCACATCACTTCTTGAATGGATTGCTCCTTAGAAATTTCTTCTGCCAGATACTCTAGGTCATCACTGTTAAGTTCAACCTTCCACAAAGCCCTAGGACATGGACACAATGCAGACAAGCTCTTTGCTCTATAACAAGAGTGAATTTTGCTCCAGTGCTAGTTTGTATTGACAATAAAAATGTAGCACCTGTAAGTTATTTCACAAACTTCTTTAATTGCATATATCACTTATACCCCATGAAGCTGAATCATTGGAAATTATGAAACTAATCAAATAATGGCCATTAAATGGAGTTTTTGTATGGTTTATATAAAAATGGTAAAAATCATCTTTCACATAGTGATATTTACTTGCTTTTAAGGAAAAAATATGTACATAAGTGTTTTTGAAAGGAAAGATAAAATATTGTCTTCACACCAGAGAATGGCACATTCAGTGTCTTGAACAGCCCAAACCAATGATTTTATGGACAAAATGGAATTGATTTTATGACAGTGTTGATAATGTATCAAAATATCTTAAGAAGAAATGGCTTGCAAAAGGATTACCAACAACTTGGCTCTTTCTCCAAATCTAAACACCTTCCTCACTCACTGGAGAAGGAAAGTGATAGCATATCATTGGGCATAGTTAAAACCGACATTTAAACGCTATAACAGAACATGTTGTATATTTTTCAGAGCCAAATAAAACCAGAAACTAGAATTGGAATCTATTATCTGACATCTTCTAATTTGAAATATCCAACCTTCCAGCTGTCGAGTGTAATGTGCTTGTCAACTTCACATCTAATGATGCACTGATAATAGCTTTATTCAGACGTCTCTTTATTATTCCTCAGTCTTCATTTCATCTTAATATTGTAGTGCATCTAGGAGAGCAATCAAATATTTGTTGCCATTTGCCAACACTCTATAATCGCGAATTTGTGTTTTCTAACTTTAAATAAAAAGACTAAGAAAAGAAACCATCTAGCTGTCTATCCATAAGTCAGGTACAGATTTCTTGGTGAAAGACTCACATCTATAGATAAAAGATATTAAATGAGAGTTATTTATTTTGTTAGTAGGGAAAATAAATGATAGAAATTGATTTGTTAAATATCATTATGCATGTTGTGTGTCAAAGGGACAAGAGGGAGGCAAGAATGTATGATCAGGTTTGATAACAATTTTCAGTAGTTTATGAAAATAATGCAACAGAGATTGAGTTAAATAGGTCGAGTCAAGGCAAAGGTGGTAAACCTGTGGTACACAGTGAGCATAAAGTGAAAGGGAAGACTCAAATTAAGTCTCATATTTTTGGTTTTGTAGGTAGTTTTACCTTTTACTGTGACTGGGCGCACAAGAGAAAAAGCAAGTTTATGGTGACAGAAAAGCATTCTATTTTAACACGTTGAGTCTGACAGCTGTAAAAACAATAGGAAAATGCCCACTAGAAATTTGTTTATATGAACCTGGTGTCCAGGAGAAAGATTTAGATTGGAGATTAAGATTTTGAAGTCATTAGATTATCTATGATAATTAAAACCATAGGTTTGATAACATCATTCATGAAGCATGTGACTGAAGTGAGTATCAGGCAGATATCTGAGGAATATAACATTAAGGGTTAAGGTAGAAGAAATATATCAAGAGAGTATAGTGTCAAAGAAGTCAAGTGAAGAGTCTTTTTAAGAAGGAAGGGGTGCAGAATCAACTGAAGTATTAAGTCATTCTTGCATTGCTATAAAAGAATATCTGAGACTGGGTAATTTATTTTTAAAAAGGGGTTTATTTGGCTCATTGTTCTGCAGGCTGTATGAACATGGTTAAGACATCTGCTTGACTTCTGTGGAGGTCTCAGGGAACTTTTATTCATAGCAGAATTTGAAGCAGGAACAGGAAGGTCACATGGCAAGAACAGGAGGAGCAAGAGAGAGCGGGAGAAGATGCCACACTCCTTTAAATAGCCAGAGCTCATGAGAACTCACTCACTATCATGAAGACAGCACCAAGGGGACGGTGCTAAACCTTTCATAAGAAATCTGCCCCCATGATCTCATCACCTCCTACCAGGCCCCACCTCTAACACTGGGGATTAAAATGTGATTTAGAGGGGACAACATCCAATTTCTATAAACTGAATAGTGTTAGAGAGCAATGAGACATATGAAGACTAAGAGCATCTATTAGAATGAAATAGGGTACATCTATACTGATTTTGAGCAGTATCTTTATAGTCATCAAAGTAGAATATAGATTAGATTTGGTTGAGAAATGCATGGCCAGTGTGTTGAAATGTAGACAGATTTTTAATAGAGAAATGTGTTCCTAAGAAAGACTGAATTAGGATTGATTGAGGTAGTGAGATCAAGAGAAAATTTTTAAAAAAGGTTGAAATTTAGAACATGTACTTGTTGAGAACAGTTCAGTAGAAAAGGACACATAGTAATATAAGAATGATCAAAAAGTGGGAGAGTGTGGAATCTCAAGCACAATTTGATTGATATCATTTAGATAGGAAGAAGCATGCCTCTTCCATTCTAACTGTAGGGAACAACAAAAAAAATGTATGAACAAATGTAATGTAGGTGTTCAGATGGTGAACTCATCTGCTCAGAATCATATGTGATAGATAGATGTGTTTTTCAACTTCTATTTTAGATATAGCAAGTAAGTGTGCATGTTGGCTAAGTTATCAGTGTGTGATCCTAAGGTTGGAGGTACAGATCCTGTCACTCTGGCGGTGAGCATAGTATGGAAGAGGTAGTTTTTCATATCTTGTCCCCTTCCATACCTTCACCCTCTAGCAGTCCATAGTTTCTATTGTTCCCATGTTTATGTCCATAACTGCTCAAAGTTTGCCTTCCAGTTATAAGTGACAACATGTGTATTTGGTTTCCTGTTCCTGTGTTAATTCACTTACGATTATGGCCTCCATGTACATCCATGTTGCTGCTAAGGACATGATTTCATTCTTTATATGCCTGTGTAGTATTCCATGGTGTATATGTTCTGCATATGGTTAACCAGTTATCACAGCACCATTTATTAAATAGAAAGTCTTTTTCCCATTTCTTATTTTTGTTGATTTTGTCAAATATCAGGTGGTTGTCGGTGCATGGCTTCATTTCTGAGTTTTCTTTTCTGTTCTATTGCTGTGTGTGTCTATTTTTGTATGACTACTATGCTTTCTTGATTACAATATAGAGTATAGTTTGAAGTCAGATAGTGTGATGCCTCCATCTTTCTTCTTTCTGCTTAGGATCACTTTCACTATTCAGACATTTTTTGTTGTTCAACTAGTGAATTTTATACTGTTTTTCATCTAATTCTAGGAAGAATGATGTTGGTAGTTTGGTAGGCATAGTGTTAAATTTGTAAATTGCTTTGGGCAATGTGGCCATTTTAATGATATTGATTCTTCCAATCCATGAGCACGGAATGTGTTTCCATTTATTTTTGTCATCTCTGATTTATTTCAGCAGTATTTTGTAGTTCTCCTTGTAAAATTCTTTCAACTCCTTGGTTAGCTGTAGTCCTAGGTATTTCATTTTTTTTGTGGCTATCATAAAGGGGATTGTGCTCTAGTTTTGGCTCTCAGCCTGAACACTAATCATATAAAGAAATACTACTAATTTTTGTACATTGATTTCATGTTCTGAAGCTTTACAAGAATCATTTATCTGTTTTAAGAGCCTCCTGGCAGAGTCTTAAGCATTTTCTAGGTATAAAATAATATCATCAGTGAAGAGAGTTAGTTTGACTTTTTTTTTCTATTTAGATGCCCTTTATCTCTTTTTCTTTCCTGATTTCTCTGGCTAGCACTTCCATTACTATGTTGAATAGGAGTAGTGACAGTGCACATCCTTGTCTTGTTCTACATCTCAACATGAATGCTTCCAGCTTTGGGTCATTTAACATGATGTTGGCTGTGGGTTTGTCATAGGTGGTTCTTAATTTCTCAAGGTATGTGCCTTTCAGGCCTAGTTTGTTGAAGTTTGTTTAAAAATCATGATGGGATGTTGGATTTTATCAAAAGCATCTTCTATATCTATTGAGAGGTCATATAATTTTTGCTTTTAATTCTATTCATGTGGTCAATCATATTTATTGATTTGCATATGTCTTAAGTAACCTTTCATCCCAGGAATAAAGGTGACTGGATCATGGTGAAGTAACTTTGTGATATGCTGCTGGAGTAACTTTTCTAGTATTTTGTTCAGAATTTTTGTGTCTATTTTCGTCAGGGGCATTGGTCTCCAATTTTCTTTTTCCATTGTCTTTGCCACATTTTGGTATCAAACTGATACTGGCTTCATAGAATCAGTTGGAGGAGCACCTTGTCCTCAATTTTTGGGAATAATTTCAGTAGGATTTGTAACAGTTCTTTATATGTCTGGTAGAATTCAACTTTAAATATAAACAAAAAAACACAATTTTTTGGTAGATATTTTTTTATTACCGATTCAATTTCAGAGCAAGATATTGGTTTATTAAGGATTTCAGTCTCTTCCAGATTCAATCTTAGGAGATTATGTGTTTCCAGGAATTAATCCATTTCCTCTAGATTTTCTAAAATATATGCATAGAGTTGTTTAAAGTAGTCTCTGAGGTTTATTTTGTATTTCTGTGGGATAAGTGGTAACAACATCTTTATCATTTCTGATTGTATTTATATGGGTCTTCTCTTTTTTTTTTCTATGTTAATCTTTCTAGCAGCCTATCAATCTTATTTATTTTTTCCTAAAAACAAATTCTTGGTTTTATTGATCCTTTTGTGAATATTTACATCTCAACTTTATTCGGTTTTCTAACTTCAGTTATTTCTTCTGCTACTTCGGGGTTGGTGTGCTCTCTTGTTTCTAGTTGCTTTAAGTGCAAAGTTATATTATTAATTTGAGATATTTCTAATTTCTCAATAGAGGAATTTTAAGGCTTCAAATGTTCCTCTTATCACTGTTTTAGTTGCATCTTGGAGATTTTGGTAAGCTGTATCCCTATTTTCATTAATTTTAAATAGTTTTTTATTTCTGCCTTAATTTCCATGTTCACTCAGGAGTTATTCAGGAGTAAAGTGTTTAATTTCCATGCATTTGTGTAATTTTAGGAGATCATCTTTATATTGATTTCTATTTTTATTGCACTGTGGTCTGAATGTGTCTTTGATATGAGTTCAACTTTTTGAAACTATTGAGACTTTCTTTATGACTAAGCATGTAGTTGACCTTAGAGTATGTCCCATGTGCAGATGAGAAGAATCTATATTCTATGGTTGTTGGTTGGAGTGGTCTGTTTATATTCATTAGGCACAGTTCAAGGGTCAAGTTGAAATCTAGAGTTTCTTTGTTAGCTTTTTCCCTCAATTAACTGTCTAATGCTGTCAGTGTGACGTTAAAATCTCCCACTATTATTCTGTAGCTGAGTCTTTTTGTATGCCAAGAAGCACTTGTTTTATGAGTCTGAGTGCTCCAATGTTGGGTATGTATATACTTAGGATAGTTAAGACTTCTTGTTTGATTTAACTCTTTATCATTATTTAATTTCTTTTTTGCCCTTCTTAATTTTTATTGCTTTAAATCGTTTTGTCTTATGTAATATTAATAACTACTGCTCTTTTTTGTTTTCTGTTTTCATGCTAGATCTTTCTCCATTTACTTTGAGCTTGTGGGTATGGTTGTATGTAAGATGGGTCTCTTTATTTTTTCCCCATTTATTTTATTGCATTTTAGGTTTTGGGGTACACGTGAAGAACATGCAAGATTGTTGCATAGGTACACACGTGGCAGTGTGATTTGCTGCCTTCCTCACCATCACCTGCATCTGGCATCTCTCCCCTTGCTATCTCTCCCTCTCCCCAGCTCCCCACCCCCCACCATCCCTCCCCTATTTCCTCCCAACTGACCCCAGTGTGTAGTGCTCCCCTCCCTGTGTCCATGTGTTCTCATTGTTCAACACCCGCCTATAAGTGAGAACATGCGGTGTTTGATCTTCTGCTCTTCTGTCAGTTTTCTGAGAATGATGGTTTCCAGGTTCATCCATGTCCCTACAAAGGACATAAACTCAACGTTTTTGATGGCTGTATAATATTCCATGGGGTCTCAAAGACAGAAGTTTGGTTCTTGTTGTGTTTATTCAGGTAGTCATTCTGTGTCTTTTAATAGGGGCATTAAGCCCCCTTACACTTACGGTTAGTATTGATATGAGAGATTTTAATCGTATCATTGTGTTGTTGGCTGACCTTTATGTAGATTTGATTGTATAGTTGCTTTATAGTGCCTGGTGGCTATGTGCTTAAATGTGTTTGCCTGGTAGCAGGTATCATTCTTTCAATTCATTGTTTAGCACTCCCTTAAGAACCACTCATAAGTCTGGTCGATTTGAAACAAATTCTCTAAATCCTCGAACACTGTTGGTGTAATGTGAATTATTACAACCACTATAAAGAACATTTTGGAGGTTCTTAAAGCAAGGGGAGAGATGCCAGATGTAGGTGATGGGGAGGAAGGCAGCAAATCACACTGCCACGTGTGTACCTATGCAACAATCTTGCATGTTCTTCACATGTACCCCAAAACCTAAAATGCAATAAAATAAATAAATGGGAAAAAATAGAAACTAAAAATAGAGCTGTTATGTGATCCAGCAACCCCACTCCTAGATATATAGCAAAAAGAAAGGAAATTCATATATCAAAGGTGTATCTGCACTCCCATGTTTGTTGCAGCACTATTCACAGTAGCCAATATGTAGAAACAACCTAAATTTCCACTAACAGATGAATGGATAAAGAAAATATATGTATACACAGTGGAGTACTATTCAGCCATAAAAAAGGAATAAAGTGCTGTCATTTGTAACAACATGTATGGAACTGCAGGTCATTATGTTAAGTGAAATAACCCAGGTACAGAAAGACAAACTTTACATGTTCTCATTTATTTGTGGGAGCTAAAATTTAAAACAATTGAACTCATGGAGTTAGAGAGTAGAAGGATGGTTATCAGAGGCTGGGATGTTAGTAGAGGGTAGGAGGAAATGAAGATGATTAATGGGTATAAGAAATAGAAAGAATGAAAAAGGTCTAGTATTTGACAGCATAAGAGAATGACTATTGTCAAAAATAATTTAATTGCACATTTAAAAATAACTAAAAGTGTATAATTCAATTGTAATTTAAAATACAAATGCTAGAGGTGATGGATGATCCATTTACGCTGATCTGATTATTACACATTTCATTCCTGTATAAAAAATCTCATATATCCCACAAATATATACATCTACCATGAACACACATTGTTTTTAACAAAAGGAACAGATTCCTTCAATGTTTTCTTGTCTGAGACGGTTTTAATTTCTCTTTCATTTACAAAGCTTAGTTTGGTGGCATATAAAATTTTTGCTTAAAATTAATTTTATTTAAGTACACTGAAAATGGGCCCCAAAACTATTCTGGCTTATAACGTTTCTGCTAAGAGGTCTGCTGCCCAATGGGGTTCCTGCTGTATAACCCTTGACCCTTCTCTGTAGTTACATTTAAGTTTATTTATTTTACATTAAACTTGGTGAAACTAATGTCTATATGTCTTAGGGATATTCACCTTGTGTAGTATCTAGCTGGTGGTTTCTATTTCTTGAAGTTGCATGTCAAACTCTTGGGTGAGAATTTTCATGCACTGTATCCCTAAATACATTTTCTAAATTACTTATTCTCTCTCCTTGTCTCACAGGAATACCACTTAGTTGTAGATTTGGTCACTTTACATAATCCATGTTTCTCAGAGGTTTTAATCACTTTTAATGCATTTTTATATTTGTCTGAACTGATTCAAAGAACTGTTCTTCAAACTGTGAGGTTTCTTCCTTAGCTTATATATTCTGCTGTTAATAGTTCTACTTATATTATGAAACTTTTACAGTGTCAGCTCTATCAGACCAGTTTGAGTCTATCTTATAATGGCTATTTTGTCTTCCAGCTCTTGGATCCTTGTACTGGATTCCTTAAATTGAGTTTCAATATACTCTTCAATATCCATGAAGATTGCCATCCAGATTCTGATTTCTATGTCTTCCATTTTAGTCATTTCTGACTGGTTAAGAACAATTACAGGGGATCTGGTGGACTCATTTGGAGGTAAGAGAACACTTTTGCTTTTTAAATTGCCAGCGTCTTAGCATTGATTTTTTCTCATCAGAAAAGGTTGGTGTTCTTTTTACTGTAATTTGAGTACAGTTAGTTGGCATCATTTCTGGATATGTTTAGAGGGCCAAGGCTTTGTACAGGGTCTTTATTTATGGCTTCATTCTTGCCTTTGGTTTCACAAGGGTCTTAGTAGCAAAATATTTTTGACCTTGTAGTTTGGGCTGTGATCCAGCAGATAGTGCTTAAGAGTAATGGCTGGTAGATAAACTCTTACTCAGCCATGTGGCTCCTCTGTATTTCCTTGTGTTTATAGCCATGCTTTGCAATGCAAGGGGCAGAGAGGTGACTTCCTCACTTGGTCTTCTCCTGGGCCTTGGGGGAAGCCTCTCCAATCATTGGCACTGTGCCCACCTTTCTTTTGGTAGGGGTTCCAGAACTCTGATATCCCTGGGAAGAAGCTGCAGGGGGGAATTAAGCCACACCATTTCTGGTCTGACCCCGTGAAGGGATGCATGGCTTGCTCCTGCTCTATTCCAGGAACTCATGCAGATCACCCCTCTCAATGCTCTGAGAGTTTGGGCTCCTCTTCTTCTGGAGTTCTGTTCACAGGTCTCTGCTTGGCACTCCTGAGCTCTGAGTCACAGCTCTGGGGTGCTGAGATCAGCTAGTGGCTCTATCCTCTCAACCCTCACAGTTGGGTTCTGGATATGACAGGGGATGTGAAATTCTCCCAGGCCACCAGGAATGTAATCAAATGGAGAAAAGCACCCAGGCTTGTCATCAGAGGATGTGCTGTGCACATGCTCCTGCAGGGTAACTATACAGGTGTCCTTTGAGAGGTTGTTGGGCAGGATAGGTTGCAGAACAGACATGCCATAGTTTTGTGGGGAAGTAGGACTCATTTTCTTCTGGCCTGTTGGTCTGCTGGAGCTAGATCATTTCAGTGGGAGTTGGGGAGCCCTAGGTGACTGGTGCCTATATCCATGCTTCCCCAGAGCTGTATAATACTGTGATTTCATACTGATTGAAACTCCATCTCTTTCTACTCTCTGGGAAGATCCTCCTGTCAGCTCAAATATCTATAGAGAATGTGAGGACCCCTGTAGCCATGATCCCAGTGGCTCACAGCGAGGGTGGGCAATCATACAGTTCCTTTACTTGCCAGTTCCCTAGAAGCCATTTTAGGGCAGGAACTAGCCCCAGCATTAGGGTTCCTCATGTAGGCTTCCCAGCCTCTTCCATCATCAGCTTTAGCATCTACCTCATGTTTCTATCCGCTCCTGGTGTTTTCCCTCCAAAGATCTGTCTAAATTATGTTGTTTTACTCAAACCTTTGGTAGTCTCAGTAGGAGTGGCACTTCCTGGCTGTATCTAGTTGGGCATCTCATCTTGTTTGTGTCTGACAGATTTTTTGAAGAAAGTTTCAGGAAAGTGGGAAAGATTTGTGGTAGTCGTTGTAGAGAAGTAGAGAAGCAAGCAGATTAGAGAACCTTAGTAGGATGGCTAACTTTTAGCGTTTGGGCTTCAGTTAAGCCTGGCAATGATTATTTTTAGCATTATCGTCATCCGAGTGTTGTTACTTTTTCCAGTTTTGTTGCAAGAGCAGAGGAGGTGAAATATATATTTATCCAAGGTTAGGATATTGCCAGATGTACGAGAAAGAAGGGAGATTAAAATAGAATAGTAGTTGAAGTGATAGACCATATTAATTCTATAAGACAAGGACAGAAAGAAAAATTAAGAAGGAATTTGAGGAAGGACTAAGAATTTGAAGTTCCTGTAAGTTCCAAAAAAATAGTAGAAATAACAAGTGAATATGCTAGAAGTTTTCATAAACTGAAATGATATGGAGGAGAAATAGTTTTGAGTGATGGTCCTGGTGTGTGATTGCACAAGTCAGCTGAAGTCGACTGTAGAAGAGCTGAACTGAATGTCAAGAAAATGAGAGACAGGAATGTTGAGTAGCTGATGTATATGTACATAAAAGTTACATAGAATAATAGCAAAGCTTGGAATAACTAGAATTCTGTACATCAGCTACCTTTGCTTTGAATGAATAATTGGAGGAGGAAAGCTTGTGACAGGGAGATGTGTGGATACAATAAGAAGTGGGAGAACATGGCTTAGCTAGAAGACATGAACCTCACAAATACGAAGATTTTTAAAAAAAATAAATTACGGATTAATACTATTTGGAAAGCAATTCTGTGAAGCTAGTAGAATATCAATCTCAATTCAAAATCTGAATGGTGGAGGACAGTGGTAGTCTGAAGAGCTTCCTTTTGAGAGGAAAGGCAGTGCCTTTAGCAGAACTGGATGTATATTGGGACAGAAATGTATGCTTAGTAAGTGGAGCATTCGAATTAATGACTTTAGAAATGACATATATTTAGGCGATGACAATATTCAGGTTATGCCCTTAACAGTTTATGGCTAAAGGAAGGGTATTTTTTTTTTTTTTCAAAACTAGGTGATCAAGGAACTGAAAAACTATGATGTTGAGTAGATTCTTGATAGGAGTGAGGTGTTTTCCAGGATGTTAAAAAAAATTCAGAATAGAGAGGAATAGATTGAACCAGTCAGTAGGTGACAGTGAAATGGTGGAAGAATAGGAGGCAAACAGCTGGATGTAATAAGTCTCAAAGGAACAAAAAAAATTATATTATTATATTAAGAAGAAAAACCTTATTACACTCATAAGAAACAAGAATGATGGATATTATCTTCCTACTTTGAAATACGTGAAAAGCCTCCACTTAAAAAGGGATATGGCAACTCAAAAGGACACATATGTGTTAGAGAAAAATATTATTAACAATTTAGTATAAGTAACAGAGGACATGGGCATGGTTTGTAATGAATAACTCTTTTCTTTGAAATCCAGAGCTATACATCTAACTACCTGGCTACTATCCCCGCTTGGTTGTATGAAGAACAAATTGAGATAAATGCATCAAATATTTAATGAATGGTCTTCCCTCCACATATCCACTCTATCCCCAAATTCTGTTTTTCTTGTACAGTGTTGTGTATTGGTCATCATCTTGCATCTGAACTTCTAGCTTCTGATTTACCCTTATTTACATTACTTTTCCCACAATCTTTCTTCACATTGTAATCAATGTGCTAATTATCAAAACTCAAATGTCTTGTTACTGCTCTTAAAAGCAAAATTTTTAAACATATTATACAAAATACTGTATTTTCCAGCCCATAACTGTCTCCAAGGCTTCATTTAGTAAAACACTTGGCTCACTAAGCATCTCAGCCAAACTGGTCTTGCTTTGGCCAGTCAACTGTTATATTCCTCCTATTTTAGGTGTGCTCTTTCCTGCAGTTTTGTTATTCCACAATGTTATCCTCTTCCCTTCTTACATAACTTTTTGCTCTGTTATTTAGGATTGATCCTTTAGATCTCAGCTTAAGCATCAACAACTGATTCACTAAGGTTACTTTGCAAATAATTTTTGAACATGAAGGGGAAAACAATAAAGCTTCTTGGAGAAAGCATAGGAAAATATCTTCATAGTTTTCATCCAAGAAAGATAAAGCATTGCAGATCATTGGGGGGATTATTTTTAATTAGTGAAACTGGAATAACTATGTATCTCTTGGGGAAAATCAAACTGGATACCTGTCTTACACTACACACATCTGAACATTTCAGGGGTAAACAAATATATATGTATTTCATTTTAAAAGCATAGATGAAGAGTTTCAAGAGGTTTGGATAGTCAAAAATTTCTTAAACAGAACAATAACAGAGAAGACTAAGGAAATTTTAGCTCAACATTACTGATCATTAGAGAAATGCAAATCAAAACCACAATGATAGGAACAGACACTTCCCGAATACATTTATGCAGCCAACAAACCTATGGAAAAAAGCTCATCATCACTAATCATTAGAGAAATGCAACTCAAAACCTCTATAAGATACCATCTCAAGCTAGTCAGAATGACTATTATAAAAAAGCCAAGAAACAATAGATGCTGATGAAGCTCTGGAGAAGTAGGAACTCTTTTACACTGTTGGTGGGAATGTAAATTAGTTCAAGCATTGTGGAAGACAATGTGGCAATTCCTAAAAGACCATTTGACCCAGCAATCTCATTACTGGTATATACCCAAAGGAATATAAATCATTCTACTATAAAGTCACATGCACACATATGTTTATTGCAGTACTGTTTACAATAGACAAGGCATGGAACCAATCTAAATGCCCATCAATGATAGACTGGATAAAGAAAATGTGGTATGTATACACCATGAAATACTATGGAACCATTAAAACAAATGAGATCATGTCCTTTGCAAGGACATGGATAAAGCTGCAAGCCATCATCCTCGGAAACTAACACAGGAACAGAAAACCAAATACCGCATGCTCTCAATCATAAGTGCGAGTTGAACAATGAGAACTCTTGGATACAGGGAAAGGAACAACACACACTGGAGCCTGTCGGGGGTGTGGAGGGCAAGGGGAGGGAGAGCATTAGGACAAATACCTGATGTATGCTGGGCTTAAAACTTATATGATAGGTTGATAAGTGCAGCAAACCACTATGGCATATTTATACCTATGTAACAAACCTACATGTTCTATACACGTATCCTGGAGCTTAAAGTAAAATTTTGAAAAAAGTAAAAATAACAAGAGTTAGGAGAGATGTAGAGTAACTGGAAATCTTACACATTACTGATGAGGATGCAAAATCTAGAGCCATTTTAGAAAATAGTTTGGCAGTAAATCTTCATCTACCCTATGAGCCCGCAATCATATTCTGAATATATGCCCAAGAGAAATGGTTGCATGGTTTCCCAAAGGATATGTGCAAGTGCATTCATAATGGCTTAATTTATTATATCTATAAACAGAAAATAATCCAAATGTGTAACAACAGTAGAATGTATAAATATGTTAACATTCATATAATGAAAAGCTATAATAAAAATACTGGGTTATTAGTACATACAAAACATAGATGTGACACAAACATAAAATCCAAACATAAAAGCCAGACACAAAAGAAAAAATATTGTATAAAACAGTTATGCAAGCAAACACTAGTCTATAGTGACAAAACAAGGAAAAATAATACAAGATCATAGAATACTGGTGGTCTGGCATGAAGGTGGTTGAGATAATATTGACTAGGAAGGGACATGAAGACATCTTCTAGGGTGCTAGAAGCATTTTATCTCTTGATCTTCTTGGTGGTCACATAGGTTTATTAATATAAGAAAATTAAGGAATACGTTAAGATTTCTAGATTTTAATGTTTATATGTTATATCTCAATAAAAATGTTAAGAAAATACTCTCAAGAGCTTGTATCAATGCGTTATTAGAATTCTTGTAGAATGTAAGACTCATAAACCTAGAATCTTGTCAATCTTATTCAGAAATGAATGAATCAATGTGAAAATAATTTGAATAATTGGAAGGCAGAATCAAGAGAAAAGCAGCCCAGGACATAAAATTGAGAGAGTTTGACAAGATATGATCCTTGAACTGTTGTCTGCAAATTTCAGATTGTAACAGAATTCATTTTAGAAATTCTTAGGCCCTATCCCAAGAAATTTTGACTTCATGTATCTGAGAGTGCAGACTCAGAATATGAAGTTTTAACATATGCTCAAATGACTCTGATGTAGATAGTCTCAGGTCTGCACATTGAGAACATCTAAAAAAATTATGAGAACAGTCTAAAGAAATTATGGAGGAAAAGCTGCGCTCAACAAGGACAGCCAAGCTTTGACATAAGAGTTGAGCACTCCTTTCACTGCAGATTTTCAGTGATGACCTCTAAGGTGAATCTCACAGATAAGTACTGGTTGTGGAGAGATTTGGTGGTTACAGTTAATATTAGCAGAAGGGCAAGCACAAATAGCTGGGACCATCTCACAAAATATGGGCTATAGAAATTATTTATTAAGAAGAAGAAATAGATTGTTTGGATTGGAACAGGTGTTATGTAAAGAATATCTGGCTGATTCCACCAAATCATTGCATTACCAAATCGTGCTTTCTTACTATTTCAATTCTATTTAAACTTTTTTTTTAGCTCTCACTTTTTAATATTTGTTAGCCTTCTTTGTTTACATGAGTAGCTTGGCCTGTAAATTATGAAAGTCTTGATGGCAGAGGCTACATGTTATTATGTTTAGTATTGTATGGTCCTAGTATGCAGTATGCACATAATAGTCCTCAACCCTTAATTTTCATTTAGTGAATAAATATCTGAATTTCATAGAGGCCACAATTCAGAGAAAAGCGAGGTACTAAACATAAGTTTCAGGGGATAGTGTATACATACCAGGAAACATGTGTGCATATAAACAGTGAGACAAGATGATCTGGGAAAGCTGAAAAACTTTCATGGCTTAGCAAGGTATATGTAGATACCTACAATAACTGTCTTATTAACAATGGTCGTCTCTGCACATGTTGACTATATCTCTTAGAAATATGCAGAATTATGGTAGAGGCCACATTTTGATTTGTTCTAGTGTGGTATTCAGCATAATAAACAACTCAGGACAAAATGCTTATTTCCTATGAGTAATTAATTAGGCATTGCACAACTGTGTGTTGTCAGTATCAAGTGTTTTTTGTCATTAGATTTCAAAATAGCTTTTTATCTTGTTTCTGCTTGGGAATAAGTAAATTCAGTAACCATGAATATTTCAAAGTGCTTGTAATTAAAACTTCATGTGCTTGGCACAAAAACTTTTTTCAAAGATTGAGCCAATTGTTTGCTGATTCTGCTGTCAGTCTGCACCCATGCATGCTAACAGCTGGCTCATAAACTCTGCATGGCATTGCTCCTCAGTTACTGTGTAAGTAATTAAATCTTTTCTTGTATATCATCATTTATATTCAAGGCAATGAGTCAAATGCCCACGTGGTGTTTTCTATTATGGTTTTGACTGGGAACAAAATAAGCTCACCTGAAGACAGAGATAGGCGTTTTTAGCAAGTTGGACCATGGGGAAATATATGACCTATTAGTGCTAAATAGCAACATGATGATCTTATTCACTTCCTGGAGAATCTAAGGGAAGCCTGAGCTGTGCAGAGTCCTTAGAGATGTGGTGAGTGTTCATGTACAAACACAGGGTAGGATGGTGTTGACCAATAATAGTGATATGTGCAGCAGCTAACAAACAAATGCTAGACGTTGTTTACTGTAACTCAGTGGAGTCAAAGTCAAGGTAAATAATCCCAAACTGTCTCCAATATAAGGGTCTTTCTTCATGAGCAAATTTAACACTAGATTTTAAACAGGGCGGAGAGGAGAATAATAAAATAAATTAAAAAGTAGTCTAAAAAAACATCCCTCAGGTGGAATGCAAGCATCCATGATAGCTCTTCATGTCCTTGTAAAAGGAAATCCTTGTATAATTAAAAGGAGAAATTTGTAACAGACAGATCAACTATCTTCAACTATGCAATGTGAAGAAAGACTAGATTCAGAGGTAACTATCAAAGGGCCCTGTTAGAAGCATGCATCTTTACTTACAGGACTTCCCTCTTGTATAATTAAAAGGAGAAATTTGGAACAGATGGATCACTTATCTTCAGCCATGCAATGTGAAGAAAGACTATATTCAGACAAAACTATCAAAGTGCCCTGTTAGAAGCTTGCATCTCCACTTACAGAACTCCCCTCAGTTGTAATGTCTTTTCATTCAAAATGTTAACCACAGACAGTGGAAAAGCTACTGAGATTTATTTATTTAATAATCAAAGTGTTTAAGAAACAGAGGCCTGAGCTACTATGATTTCATTCAGCAGATGGAGACACAAATACTCGGGAGGAAATGGGAACAATGGGACCCTCTCCTGCTTCCCTTTTCCTCATAGGTCTGCAACTTTGGCTGGGTTTATTACTTTTTCTAAGCCTGCCTTTAAGATCTCATTTATTGTACTCTTATCATTGAGCCACCAATTTAAAAGTATTTATTTCCTATCTTGGTGCGCTGTCAATTATAAAATTTCACACCTGGAGAGCAGCTTTCATTAAATAATTTCTAATAACAGTGAACCAAGGTCAGACAATTCATGTTTGTTTGTTTGTTTGTTTGTTTTTAGATGGAGTCTTGCTCTGTCACCCAGGCTGGAGTGCAATGGCACAATCTCAGCTCAATGCAACCTCCACTCCCCGAGTTCAAGTGATCCTCCTGCCTCAGCCTCCCAAGTAGCTAGGATTACAGGCACCTGCTACTGTGCCCAGCTAATTTTTTTTTTTCCATTTTTTAGTAGAGAAAATGTTTTGTCATGTTGGCCAGGCTGTTCTCAAACTCCTGACCTAAGGTACTACACCCACCTCGGCCTCCCAAAGTACTGGATTTACAGGCATAAGCCACCACACCTGGCCGGTCCGTTCAATTTACAGTGTACTATGCAGTTCCTTTATTGATCCTTCTATAATTTATAATTATTTTCTTTCCGGAGTGAAGGCTAAGGGTAAGCTGCAGTAGTCTTCAATTGTCACTAATTCTCATTATAGTAAGATCTAGTTATATATTGATTCAATAGTCAATCAAATTTCATATTTATGCTAAATAGTCTTCTGCATTTATAAAACTGAAGCGTCAAGCCTTGACTTTTTCATCCCTACTCAGCCACAGGTGCTATTTCATCAAATTGTAGGCTTTGTGCCACCAGGTGATGGGCCAAAATTAGAATATTTGTCCAAACTAGCAGAATATTAGGAATCCTATTTACATCATAGGCTGGAGTCTGAAACTGTTCTTGCTGTTCTGAGCACCAAAATATTTACCTCATTACCAACAATGGGAATCTGCTGCAATTCCTTTATAGTATTTTAGTCTCCCTTTGGAGCTGTGCTCCTAAACCCTTTTCATTTAGATTCAGCCCTATTTCTCCATCTTCTCCATCTAGTCCTTGCCAGCTTCTCATCTAGTATCTTGACCCTGTCTTCAGTTCACAAGTGATGGCTTGGATTCTGTATTAGTCTCTTCATGCTGCTGATAAAGACATACCCTAGACTGGACAATTTACAAAAGAAAGCTGTTTATTGGACTTACAGTTCCACATGGCTGGGGAAGTCCCATAATCATGGTGAAAGGCATGTCTCATGTGGTGGCAGACAAGAGAAGAGCTTGTTCAGGGAAACTCCCATTTTTAAAACTATCAGAACTCATGAGACCCCTTCACTGTTATGAGAACAGCATGGAAAAGACCTGCCCCCATGATTCAATTACCTCCCACTGGGCCCTTCCCACAACACATGGAAATTCAAGATGAGATTTAGGTGGGGACACAGCCAAACCATATTAGGTTCTATGCCAAACAAGATATTCCACCCTGAATTAAGACATTACCTCCTATTTAAATGCAGAGTATCTTGTCTGTGGAAGAATATTATTCTTGTACCCTACTGTACAAACATTTGTCAGGGTTTTCCAGAGGGATATAACCAATAGGATGGATGGATAGATAGATATATAGATAGATAGATAGATAGATAGATAGATAGATAGATAGACAGGCAGATAGATAGAAAACAGATTAGCTCACATAATCACAAAGACAAAGTCCCAGGATTGGCTGTCTGCAAGCTAGAGAATGACAAAAGATGGTAGGATGGCTTCCAGAGCAGCTGGTAGTGTGGCTCAGTCCATGTGTGAAATCTCCAAAACACAGAAGCTGACAGGATAGCCTGCAGTCTGAGGCAGAAGGTGTAAAAGCCCCAGGGAGGCCTCTGGGGAAAATCCCAGAGTCCAAAGGCCAAAGAACCTGGAACTTGATGTCTATGGTCAGGAGAAGAAAAAGGTTTTCTGCTCCTGAAGGGAGTGAGAGTATGGGGAAAAGAATAAACCAATAAGCTGAATGTCCTTCTTCTGTCTGCATAATTCCAGGAGTGTTCCCAGAATATTGGATGGTGCCCACTCACATTGAGGGAGGATCCTCCTCTCAGTCCACTGATTCACATTTCAATCTCCTCTGGAACATCCTCACAGACACATTCAGAAACAATGCTTCACCAGCCATCTAGTCATCTCTCAATCTAGTCAAGTTGACACTTAGTATTAACCATCGCTCCTATTCACTACATTAAAAGCTTTTTCAATATCATTATTGCTTCACATTACCCCTGACTTTACCATGTATAGAGAACACTGCATCCCTCAGAGACTAGCAGTAAAGTTGGATTAAGCCCCCAAGCTCTATCCTGGATCATCTATTGCAGCTTCTCCTTTTATTGTAGCATGTCACGAAGTTGGAATATGACACGGGAACTGTATTGAACTTCTAGGTAAGTTCAATGATTTCAGAGAAAAGTATAATTAGAAAAAATCATTCTTTCTTCTACATACACCAAGAAGACAAAGATGACATACTCATCAAGGTGAACATCAGGGTCAACTTTAAGGAAGATGAAGGACTGTCATTTCCTAACTTTCCCAGTCTCTGCCCCAGCCTCACTTAGTTGCTTACATTATACTTCCAAACTGTAGATTTAGCCCCACTCACTTTATAGTAAGTGAGTTTATAGTAATTTTAACTGGCGGACTATAAGGAATCAATTAGATGGAATCTAGAGTTGATAATGCTGTCTTCAGTTTGACACCCCATGTGCCTGGAAGTGTGTCTTGAAAACAAGTGTTCACTGCTTCACAGTCATTCCCTGTTCTCCTTCATTGATGTTCAATCAATATTACAGCATTCCATCTTTGTTTTCTTCATTTGTACTATGAATTCCTAGAAATCTGTTCAAAATACTAGTGTGCTTCCTCATTAATAGATGTTCTATTGATCTCATTATCTCATGCTACCCAACTACCCTAAAGAGTTAAATCTAGCTTCCTTTATGCCTAGTTCTTAGCCACATGCCCATTCCAATACCCACAATCCATGCTGATGTCACTGATCTGACTCTCAGCAACATTACATCTTAAAAATGCCTACTGCCATGTCCAATCCATCATATCAGTCCTTATTGACTAAAAACACTGATTACTCTAGGCTGAGTTAAACATCCCCATTGAATATCATGATCTGGATGCTTTAACTGTGTCAGTGGCTAGTCCTGAAGCCAAATTCATCCCAGTTCTGGTTCTAGGTTCACCCAGCTCCATTCAAGTCTAGCTTTCTTTCCTTCCCCTCTAGTTTGTTGTTATCCATACCTAGGATGTCTTATACCTAATCTCTTCTCACCAAGATAGGATAGTCTCTGGTTATAGCTGACATTATCCATACCATGGGAATCCTTATCCCATACAGTTTGCTAGAAAATATATTTAATATATTTTGATTATGCTTAAATAGTATTTTAGTGTCCTTTGTTTTTCTCTTTTTTAAGACAGTAAAAAAGGCTTGTTTTTTTTTCCCCTTTCAGTATAGGCTCTACCACTCTGTATTGTCTTACAACTGATCTGCCTTGGCCCTTTAGCACAACTGCCTGGATACTAAGGCATGAAGGCTTGTGACAAAACCTAGTTTTGAGTAATGTTAAAGAAGAGAAAAAACCTGGCCAGGCATGGTGGCTCACACCTGTAATCCCAGCACTTTGGGAGGCCAAGGTGGGTGGATTGCCGGAGCTCAGGAGTTTGAAACCAGCCTGACCAACATGGTGAAAGTCCGTCTCTACTAAAAATACAAGAATTAGCTGAGCATCATGATAGGCGCCTGTAATCCCAGCTACTTGGGAGGCTGGGGCAGGAGAAATGCTTGAACCCAGGAGGTGGAGGTTGTAGTGAGCTGAGATCATACCTTTGCACTCCACCTTAGGCAACAAGAGCAAAACTCCATCTCAAAAAAAGAATAAATAAATAAGAGAAAAAAACCTAAACTAAGGCTAAAAGAAGAGAAAATACCAAAACTAAGCCTCCGAAGAAATAGCAATTACAAAGGGAAATAATTCAGCTTTATTTTTTATAAATTTTTTCTAGTACCTATGATTGCAAATTGGCCTCATATAATATGACATATGAAGATTAATCAACATTATATAGAATTAACAAACCATACATTTGAAGTATAGGAATCTGTAGCAGGGGATAGCCCTCCAGGACAAAGTGAAAAAAGAATTATATTGGACAATTTTAAGAGAGTAAAATGATCAAGGTGGATGATTCTGCTTATAATATATAACTAAAAATATGAACTCAATTCAATCAAATTTCATTTCTGTGAACAACAACTGAGAGTTAAAGAAGTGATTTGAGGACAGCGGTGGTCGTATGTAGCATTGCTTTTATTTTATGGAAAATGTAATCTCAGTGTTTCAACTATGGTGAAAATATTGGTGCACCTATAAAAATTATATATGATACGCACCAGACCAAATATATTAGTTCATCCCCAAACATGTTATTTCTTGTACTTATTCTGAATTCTTCTGATTTTTCTTCCTATCCAATCAATTGCCTCCTACTATGCCAATCTCACCTCTCTCTGTCTCTCTCAAATCCTAAATTGATTTGTTTCTCTCCTTCTGTACAGACAGTAATCCCAACTGTTGTGTTGTCTTTATTCTGGATTCCCTTCTTTTACCATATTGCAGCCAGGATGATATTTTAAAAATTGAAATAAGCCTTGACAATCCCTGTATAAAACTTCTAAAATACTTTTTATCTCTTCATCAAATATGTGTAATATGTGTGTGTATACATACATATATACATATATACGTATATATGTATACATATATACGTATATATGTATACATATACATATATACATATATGTGTATACATATATACATATATAGATGTGTATATATACACACAGATGGATATATAAACACACGCATATATGTATGTTATATAAGGTATATATAAACATACATGTGTTTTTATATATAATCTTAACTACTTTTACATATACAATCTTAATTCCTATATGTAAGATTTTATATTTATATTTGTATGTGTATATATGTGTGTGTGTGTGTGTGTATATATATATATATATATGTATGTATAATCTTAACTCCTTTTTTTGATATTATAATAGATTTATAATAGATTCCATTACTGGACCCAATCACTCTTCCAGCCTGGTTGTGGGCTTCTTTATTCTGCTTTTCATGCACCATAGCACCTTATTCTATACAATCTATGTTCAATCCCTCAGAAGTTTTCACATTTTCTACTAGGCCTTGAAATAGTCTATTCTCTTTCCTGCTCTTATGTACTTAGTATACTCCTAGTTAGAACATCTCTTCCTTAATAAATCTTTCCATCTCTCCTTTAATAAGATTTAGTAAGTCTCTTGTTTTTGCCTTTCTTGCTACTTTTTCATTTATGTAGTGTCTAGTACCGAATAGACATAATGGTAAAAGCTGGTGATCCCAACATGAGCTAAGTAGACTTCTTGAAAAGAGTTCATGATCCAGTGATAAATAGATGTTATAACCATGACTGAATATAATGAAATAATGTCTCACTAAAGGAATATGCAGAAATTATGGGAATGTAAAAGACAAACAACAAAGTCAGCCTAGCAAGAACAAAAATGTATCTTTGAAGTGAGAATCTCTGTGACTGCATGAATCACTTTGCATTATGTTTATATGTGTAGGGAGGGCACACGTAAGCATGCACACACAATGCACATGCTTATCTAAGAGTAAAGGACACCATAATCTATCAACATTGTACTGAAACTGACATATAGCAATAGACATTGGGTTCTCCATGATGATGCTGAGGCAAAATGGGAAGATTCTAGAAAAGATGATTCTATTGACAGACTATGTGGGCTTAACTCTTTATTAGTCATTTAGTAGCTATATAACCTTTAGCCAAACATATAACCTTACCTAGTGTAGTTTTCAACTTCTGTTATAAAAAAAAGCAAAAATGCTATTATATTTCTCATTGGGCTGTTGCGAGGGTTAAGTGGCTTAATATATGCAAACCTCTTAGCACAATGCCAGACATAGTAAGTACTCAATAAATCTTAGGTATTCTTGTTGTTTTGTTGATGATGATATAGTTACTATCAGTAGAGACAGCAACTCGGAGTTTTATATCACAGTGTTCAAAATTAGGATTAGGTTTTACCTAGCATGTAGTCAGTTCAGCCAGAATATGGAAAGTATTTGTCTTGATAGGTTTTAGCTCATTGGACATGGAATCTGGAAAGAGTATCATGGTAACAGACTGAAGCAAAATAACATAGATTAATTGATCAAGTATTTTTGATTCAGTAAAGCAGTGTTATCCAATATCATTCAAAGTCCTTAGCATAATTACAAGTCTGAATATTATTTAATATGTATAGTGTCAGCCCTACATCAACATGCTTAAGCTTCTTGCTTCAAACTTAACCAAAAATATATAAACAGAAAATGAAGAATAAAAAGATGATGAGAGGAGATGGAAAGAAAAAAAGAGATGAGGAGTCGGAAGAATGAGGTGAGAGAAAGGGAGGGATGGAAGAAGCTCAAAAGAAAGAAGAGAAAGAAAACTCCAAGAGGACAAAAGTATTCAATATGACAAATGTGGTATAAACCAATTTCCTTGAAAGCCATATATGGTAGACAGGGATTATATTTAAAATAGTTAACAACCCTAAGGTGCAGGAACTGACTGGTCAGAATGGATATTCTGCATATTCCCCAGAATGACTCTACCAGACAACCAAGAGTTTGATCTTAGGCCGCAGTAACTCACATACCTGTCTCACTGTGTAAACAGCCACAGTCAGAGAAATACTTACTTCCTTAGAGAGTTAATTTTACTGTTTTTTAAATGGTGGAGGAATCAATATCATGGCATTCAATAGACTTAAAAGCCAAATTTATAATTATATCTAGCATAATACTTGGGACTTCAAAAAGATACTGAGTTCACTTGGCCACTTAAGGCTGTATGACCCGGTTTTTATGGAGAATGTGTTCTTTTTTCACAATTTAGAGAGAGGTTTGAGAAATATTTTAAGATGTCTGGGGAAGGAATTTATTAACCCCACAATGCTTGGATCTAACAAGAAAAAGTAGAAGCTTTTATTCTTTCCTTTGTGCCTGTCTGATTGGTTGTATCCCATATCTCACTGGAAAACTTACAGAAACCTTAACTCTTGGATGGGAGAGCTCTTGGCATGCTAGAAAAGAGAGTCACCACATGAGGATAATGTGCTAGGAGAAAGGAGCACATAGAGGAATTTGTCATAGATTGGATTCTGTATAAAGCAAATACTGAGAGAGAGATTAACATGAAATGTTTGGTAAGGAATGCCTTTGTGATTAACACCAGTAGAAGGAAAGGGAAAGAAGCTGAATTAGGTAGAGGGAAAAGTTGATCTGTGATAAGAGTCTCAACACAGGCTTCAGTCAGTGCCATGGGGAGTTCTGAAGCTGGGATGATCCTTTAGAATTTTCTGAGTTTGGGAAAGGGGGTCTGGGCTTTTGTACTGCTGCAGTAATTATTCACGGGATATGGGCTGACCCAGAAAGAAGGGAGTGTGACTTTAAGAAAGTTGGGTCCGTTCAGTTGAGGCAATTCCAGTTGAAGACTGACAATTGAGTGCTACCTTGCCACCTACACTCTTATTAGTTGGAGGAATAAATCTTTCAGTTCTGAAAGAAGGATCTGAGAAAAGCAACACAATACTCACTGTAGGACAGTTCTATGCATACTGGGCCATTACCCAGCTGGGATTTTCAGCAATCCATTTTCCAGAGGTTAAGTTAAGTGTGCCTTTTAGGCATATTTATTGATTCTGGAGCTCTCAGATCTCTGCAGCCTCCATGTGGAAAACTTATGGTCAAGAGATTAAACCTCATGTTCCTTTCTGTAAAATTTCGTGTTCTCCTTCATCCAGGAAATAAGTATTCAGTTTCTAAAATGTGTTAAGCATTGCTCTAGCTATTTCTAGACACTTGGATTACAGCAATGAGTAAGGAAATCATGGTTCTTTCCCTTCAGGAGTCTACAGATTTTAAGGGAATAAAATTTGTTCTTGAAATAGCTAATCCTAATAATTTGGTAAATGTCAGCTATTCTTGTGAGCCAAGCAGAAACAAAAACAGAAAGGTAGAAATGGGTTATTCTATGTGAATTTTCAAGGATATGAAAATCTTCAATATGTCCTCGAACTGAACAAAAAGACTTAATGGGTAACAGATAGATAGGGTCAGTTGATTTGTTTTTACTTCATATATTTATGAGATCTATGACTTTGGAAAAATTACTTGATCTTTCTGTCCCTCAGTTTCTCTAATATGTGTGGTGCACAGTAGGCATTTCTGCAATGTTAATCTGCATTTTGTCAAAACCCAAATTGGATACTTGAAAGAAAATTATGTAAATTTTTACTTTCATTTTTTTATAAATAAAATTTATTTCTCTTTAAGTTGCCAATGCTACAGCCACGTAATTACTTGATTTTTGTCTCAGACTTGGGTAGCTTTTACAAAGACTCTAAAGATTTGACTCAAATTATTATCTATATTAGCAGACATCTAGGATGGGAAGGCAAAATCTAGTATTAGCCTGGATTCCCACCCTGGGTAGGAATACCCCATCACCTCAATAACAAAACTACATTGAAGCTTAGGAACCTGAGGAATAAAATTTAAACTTGAATAATTAAAATTCAATCACTTTCCTGTCAGATATATTAAGAAATGCTGTATATAACTTAAAAAAATCATCCTCAAGCTATATGCATACACAGGGCTATTAGATCAATATTTTAGGCTTAATTAACCAGTCAATTTTTGTTTCTCTATATTCGTTGGTGGTTCTGAGTCAGTAGGTTGGATATACCAGTCAAAAAATAGTCAAATAACAATCAAGCATTTGCTATTTTCCCCCACGTATGGACTGGCTATTTTGGAGACACAGCCTCAAAGGTATTTAATGCAACTCAAAGGAAAATGAGAAGTGATAACGACTGTCATTTTTTGAGTTCTTCTCATGTGCTGGGCTCTTGACATGCATCTTTACTTAACACTCAGATCAATCCAATAAGGAAGATCTTTATTAGTATTGAATGCTAATAGATAAGAAAAGTGAGACTTAGAGATGTTAAATAACTCTCCTGAGGTCCCAACAACTACCAAATGATAGACTCGGGATTGGAACCTAGGACTGCTTAACTCAAACTCACGTATTTCTTCCATGCCAAGCTTCTAGTTTCACTTGAAGCTAGTTCTGCATCACCCATTACACCACTTCATAGCATAGAATTTGTTATTGGCTTTTGATATACACACTTTCAGCTTTGGGTGTGTTTTATCTCTCAATACGTTTGTCAGTTGATGGATGCATACATGGGGTGAATTAAACAACGACCTCCATCACTAACATGTAGTTGCTACCATGTGTTAGTCTTGTTTCTAACCTGAATACATAAATTATTTCATTCTCACCACAACATTCCACAGAAAGTAATTCTAGTCTTCCATTTTACAACTCAAAAAACTGAGGCACGAGGAAGCTGAAGAGTACTTGTTTTAAGGTAGGGATCAGCAAGCCTGCCTGTGACCTGCTTTTGTACCTCCTGAAAGCTGAGAAAAGTTTTGAAATGATTAAAGAAGAAAAATAACAAAACAAAAACAAAGAATATATGACAAAAAAAGAACTATGTGCTCCACAAGAACTAAAATATTTACTATTTGTTGCTTTGGAGATGTCTTCCATTTCCTGGTATATAGAGTCTAAACCATCCAGATAGTAATAAAATAGAAGTATATTTCCTTTGTATCCCAACCATGGCTCCTATTATCCTGTTTACTATATAGTTTAATAATAATGCTAACAACAACAATGCTAATACCAGTAGCAATTATCTATTGAGTATTTACTTTGTGTTAGACATGTAAGGATGGACTTCACAATAATATATAGTTTCATTTGCTAATTGGAATACCCTATGAGGTGTTTTTCATTCATTGTTTGCCTTGTCTAACTTTCATTTTTTCTTTCATTCTTGTCAAAAGTACCCCTGATTTGTTCAAATATCTACCACCCACCAATAACATGATAGAATATGGACAACCCCATTGTTTGCTTAGGAGTTAGTCTTGATGGCTCAGGGTAGTCTCAGTTTCCTTTCCAATCAATAATTATCACTAGCGGAAACATGACCCAATTTGGGCCAACAAGACAGAAGGAGGATTTGCTGAGTAGGAAGTCTTCTGGTGTAGGTTCACTTACTATTAAAGGAGACACTGTAAAGAGATGATCTCTCTTCTTCCTTTGGATGTTGGCTTCTCTGAATAGGAGGCATTGATATGTGGCAGATAAATTGTTCTGAGTCTGAGGAATGCAAAGCCAACATAGAGAAGAGGACAGAGAATTTCAAAGAAATAGAGCTAATCATTGGCCTATCTTACTTGGACACTGCCCTACTTCAGATTTCTTATGGTTAAGCTAGTTTGAAAGTCAAGATTTTCTCCAAACTCATCAAATTGTACACATTAAGTATGTGTGGGTGTGTATTATTTGTTTGTTTGTTTGTTTTTGTATATAAGTTATACCTCAATAAAACTTTTTTGAGATGGAGTCTGTTCTGTTGCCCAGACTACAGTGCTGTGGCACAGTCTCGGCTCACTGCAACCTCTGCCTCCTGGGTTCAAGTGATTCTCCAGCTTCAGCCACCTGAGTAACTGGTATTATAGGTGCATGCCACCACGCCCAGCTATTTTTTGTATTTTTAGTAGAGATGGGGTGTTACCATATTGGTTAGGCTTGTCTCAAACTCCTGACCTTGTGATCCACCCGCCTCAGCATCCCAAAGTTCTGGGATTATAGACATGAGCCACCGTGCCCGGCCAATAAAACTTTCTTTAAAAAAAAAAAAAAAGTCAGTGTTTTCTGACAACTGATCTCTGTAGTTAGTATTATCCCCACTTTAGAGCTGGTTAAATTGAGCACAGCTTAATCTGGGAGAGCTGTATGTGAATCCAGAAGTTGTCTACCCTAACACCTATAATTTTGTTTTCCAATTATATATGATGGCTTGATAATAATATAAAAAAGGATAATTTTGACATACAAAATGATAAATTCTATGCAGTTGAGTGACAGGAAAATTTATGATGTTTGTACCTATGCAGTTCCTGTTTAGATATTATAATACATTTCTCTGCTAGGCAAGTATGAGACTACAAAACACTCATGGTGTATCATATACAAACACATCATTGAAGGGGATACCAGATTGTGTGTATTCCATGAATACATCTTATGAATAATTCAAAAAGATTTAAAGATCAATCTGTCCTCAGACTGTGACAGAACTCTCATTACTGAGCAGTGGCTCCCAGGACTGAGTTGGCTCAATATAGTTAATCCCATCCTTTTGCAACTCAGGGCTGATTGATTCATAGTCTCAAGATGAATGCCATGTGATTCTATTTCACCATGATGCTGCCCTACATAGAAAGAAACTGACATTGCAAAGATTCTCAAATTGTGTGTCTTTTTGGAAGTATTCTCTGACATAATGCTGAAATTATAAGTGAGAATTCTATTTTTAAATATTCTGTCTTATAAACCTAAAAATATCAATCATACTCAAGATTTAGGATGGCCAACAAAAACGCAGAATACACATACATTTAAATATGTGTAACTTAAATTATTTAAGTTCCTATATCATATCTATTTGATTTAAAAAATATAAGAACGTTCTTGTTGCAATTTGTATCATATATTATTTCCATACACACAAATACATATGCATATATAAGTATATAAACACTTGTTTTTTCCTAAACTGTTCATATTTGGAAACCTAAAGATCAAATATATGACATCTAAAAGAACATTCCAATATTTATTCATTATTCCAATATAGATATTTAAAAAATAGAGATTTGCTGAATTTTAAAACGTTTCTAATAATGAGTTTTTCAGACTGTTGTGCTTTGCTAATTTCCATTTGAAAGAATTTATAATGTCTTTAAAATTTAATTTGCATCAAATTACAGTTTTAAATATTTTAACATGGGGAAAGATTCCTCTATAATTTCTTTCAAGACAATAAATTAATGTACATGATTTTCCACCACAAATATCCTAATTTTCTCTTTTTTTACATGCCTCATTTAATTTTTTTTTGTTTGAAAAGATTAATTCCTGGGTGGTGACGATATGAACTGCCAACCAAAGACATGCTACTTGGCTTCCCGAAGTATAAAAAACAGTTTTGGCACACTGTAATGCAGAAGAAAAGAGAGGAAGGCCGGGAGTGGTGGCTCATGCCTGTAATCCCAGCACTTTGGGAGGCTGAGGCAGGTGGATCACTTGAGGTCAGGACTTTAAGACCAGCCCGACCAACATGGTGAAACTCCGTCTCTACTAAAAATAAAAAAAAAAAAACTTAGCTAAGTGTGGTGCCAGTATCTGTAATCCCAGCTACTTGGGAAGCTGAGGCAGGATAATTGCTTCAACGTAGGAGGCAGAGGTTGCAGTAAGCCAAGATTGCACCACTACACTCCAGCCTGGGTGACAGAGCAAGACTGTCTCAAAAAAAGAATGAAAGAAAAAGAAAAAAGACAGGAGTGGGAGAAATCTGTAAATATCTACCACGATTTAATTATCTCTTGTAAACCATCCCTTCTTTTTGCCTCAACTAGCAGTCAGTACGTTCAGAGACCAAGAGAGCTTGGAAACACACAGTGCTCTACAAAAGGCAATATTCAAAATGAGCCCAGAATCTTACTTAGTCATCTTTTTTCAATATCTATTTTTCCACTTTCATAGTAATACCAAACCCATGGTGTTTGACATGCTTCTTCAAATAGATGCAGATTGTTTAATGGAAAGTTACTTATTGAAAGAATCTAAAAGGGTATAAAAGGTAAGAGTTTGGTTTTAGAGACTGTTCTTCCCATGACATACTTAAAGAATGAAGCACAGAGTTACTTCTAGGAGTAGAATCAAAGGTACAGATAAATCAACAATTTTTTTTCCATAAAACTACCTGGAACATTTTTCTTTAATTTATAGGACTTTACTGAGAGCTGTGAGGTCCAGATGATAAATGCATTAACTAGAGAGCATTCTAGGACAATAATTCCAATTCTGACCTCCTATTAATATCTACAGGTGTATATAAGCATAGTAAACTAACTTTATTTAGCAAAGAACACATTAAATTCTCCCTTGGGCACTCCTTCTATGAGGTCCCATAGCACCTTGTTCTTCCCATTAAGAATGCTTTCCTAGCTACGCTCTATGTACTATTCCATTATCTTGTTCAGTACCCTGCTGCAGCATTTATGGCAGGAAGAAGACATCCAATGAATTCACAATGGAATGAATAAGTCTCCAGTAATCCTATAGTCTGTCATAACCTTTTTCAAAGGCAAATTAATAAGTAGGCCAGAGGCTTTTGAAATTTAATAAATATAAAGATGGTAATATACCAAGGAGAAAATGTTGGAAATCACTTCAAGAAGCCAAGACCTTCAGAGTTAGGAATTCATTTTCTTCTCTTTAATTTCTTAGCATTTATTCATTCATTCCTTCAAGTAACTTACAGCCCAGCAGGGATGACAGATATTGAAGAAGCATTTGCAATACAATGTGATGAATGTAATGACAGGGGACTTTGGGTTGACTGTAGAAGTATGGCACAGGGGGACTTTACCTAGATCAGGAGGTCAGGATAGCTTCTAAGTTGGTTTGAGCTACTATAAGAAATTAACCTACATTGGGTAATTTATAAACAACAGAAACTGATTTCTCACAGTCCTGGAAGTTAGGAAGTCCAAGATCTAGGTATCAGCAAATTCAGGCCATTTTGCATGTATGCATGCAAGTGCATGTGTTTCTCATTTTGCTCATTTTCACTGAGTGCATGAATGTATATTTCACATTTTTCAGACTCATTCTTCTGAGAATAGATTTTCACATGCTGGAAACTTTCAGCATCACATTTAAGCTCCTTTCAATGCAAAATTGAGATCCAGTGTTATAGAAAAGAAGAGAAGTAAAATATTTTGAATTGCTCAGGAAACTCATTGAAGTTGACATATCAGATTATTCTTAAGGCAGAAAAGACCTAGAAATTTTAAATTTATCACCACAGCTTGAAGAGAAGTTTAGAAGGAGCCACTATTTTAAAGCACTGTTCTTTATGGACTAAAAGAGGTTTATGAATATTGTTCAAAGACACCTTATCTTATAGAAAACTGAAGTCAATATTCCAGAACACATTGTCTAAATGGTTGAACAAGCCAGGGAATACAGAAACTGATGTCAAAAGACAAGGATAAATGAATTGGAAAATGTAGCACATTTAATAACTTAATAAATTTAGGATATTGTTATTACTACTATTACTTCAGTTTCTTAAATAAACCAAACTATTTTCCACCTCAGGGCCAACATTTTAATCTGGCTAGCTCCTAGTTTTATTTATATGTCAGCTTAAATATTTCTTATTCTTTACAAATCTCTCTGACTTCCAGTTAAGTTAGCCAATTCTCCTTATACATTTTATTTTCCCTAGTAATTATCATAATTTTAATTTACTTTTGTTAATATGATAATACATTTTTTTATTAAATTGTAAAGTTCAGTAGTGTAGAAATTATGAATGCCTGGTTTACTATGCTCAACATCTAGCACAATGCTTGTCAAATAGTAAGCACTCAATAAATCTTTAAAGAATGAATAGTATGAATATATAAAGGAAGTAATGATTTCATGAAAAAGCAAAAAGGTGGTTTTCTAGAAAATTTCTGGGATCAGCCGTCTATGGCCCGCTCATATCCTTTATGTCCTCGATACCTAAGAGATCCTGCTATATTTAATGACCCATGAATGGGAGTTCAGAGTTTCTTTTGAAGGTGAAGAGAATTTTCTGAAAATAGATAATAGTAAGCTGTACATTAGTGGTAATGTACAACTCTGTAAATATACTTAAATCCACTGAATTGTATATTTTGATGAATTTTATGCTATGTGAACTATATTTCATCATTATTTTTTAAACCCATGAAGGGGACTGACCATTGTGAGTGTCCATTCACTTTAGTAGTGTACCTGTTGTCTGATTTTACACACTTTCATGGTCAACTAGAAGACAGTTATGTGGTTTCAACAATAACACTAAAAGGTAACATGTAGTTGATTTTACTAAAAATGGGAGAATTTGCTTTTAGTGGTATGATACCATGACTAGGGTTTACACCACTCAGCATACGCATTGCAAAATCTCTGCCGTTGTGCGATATTTCTCTGTACCTCAAGGCATCAATTTGTAAGCTTCCATGATATGAAGGGCATATGAAGGAAAGAATGTCATAAATGATTCAAAGGTCAATTTGCTGCCTGCTTCACTTCCACTCTCTTCCTTCTTATACCAGGCACCAATCCTACATAGCAGAAAAGTTCACTGGTGGACTGGTTTCTGGTCCAGATCCTTATTTCCTGACTTTTTCTTCTGCCTAACCTTTCTCACGGCCATTAAGCCCGATTGCTGAAAGGTTTTCAAGGTAAAAACCTTTCCGGAACTGGCAAGCTCGGCAGGAGGCTTTGCTTGGCTATCAGGAGGAATAGTCTTGATTTTACTCTTACTCTTTGCTCAAGTACCTCAGGACAGGCCAGCAGCTTCGTAGCCACATAGCCACATATTACAACCTGAGGAGAAAAGCACAGAAAACAGAGCAGGTGTTATAAAGAATGTCCCAGTGGTCTTTTGGAAAGGAAGAGGTATTTTAGCCCCAAGAAACAACTAAACCTCAAGATCATAGCAGAAAATTTGACCAGACTGTCAAACTCTATGAGGCAGGGAATTGTCTTACTTTATTCTAGGTGCCAATTACTAACATTTTATCCTATAGCTAAATATTTATTAATCTGTGGCTCCGTTCACTCTCAAAAGTGTCCTTGTGTATATGAGAATTTATATGATCACCTTTCTAAGAACCACACCTGACACATGATAACACATAAGTGAGAGCTATTGCTATTATTATGCAAAGTGATGCCTGGTTTTCTTATTGATTGTTACCATTCAACAACTTCAAATTGTTAACACTGTTCAAAGTGTAATTCACATTATGACCAGTGTTTAAATAAATCATTTATCCTTTTTATTTTTTCAAATATACAAGGAGACAACAAACATGGTTAAAAGACAGATAGAACCATCGCATAATTGTCTCAAGTTTATGTGATGTCTTAAACCATTTCCTCTCTCACTGAATACTCTTAACTGATTTGAAAATTATTTTGTTTTTTTTGTAGCATATAATCCTAATTTGTAATCCCACTTTAGTAATATTCTGGAAAAATTTAACATTAATTTACAAGAAGTTTATTCAAGAAATACAACACATGTAGTTCATTATCAAAGTTTTGTTTTATTGCCTTTTTAAAAAATCATAAGAGAAAAGAATAATAGGGCTGATTCTTTTCTAATACTGATGGCTTCTAGTGGGTAGCATTAAAAGTCTCTGTAAAATGCAAATCATACTGTGTCACACCCCACTTGAAAACAAATGGCTGTCAATATGTTTCAGAATAAAGGCTGCACTCTTCCTAAGCTGGCACTCAGCAAGGAGAAGGTCATGTTCAGTTTGAACACCAAGATCATGAATTGAAACAAAAAGAAGCCTCATGAGTTTGAATCCAGCTTCTCCTAGGCTACTCTGGAGCTGGAGATGAACTCAGACCTCAAGCCTCAGCTCAGGGAGCTGAATATAACAGTAATCAAGGAAATTGAAATTGCTGATAGTTGGAAAGTTATAATCTTTGTTCTCATTCCTAAACTGAAATCTTTCTGGAAAATCCAAGTCCAGCTATTACATTAATTGGAGAAAAAGTTTGTAGGAAACATGTTGTCTTTCTTGCTCAGAGGGAAATTCTGTCTAAGCCAACTTGAAAACCATACAAAAAATAAGCAAAAGCTCCCAGGATCTTCTTCTCTGCCAGCAGGGCACTGTAGGACCTTTGAGGGCTTGGTCTTCCCAAGCAAAATTGTTGGCAACAAAATCTGCCTGACACTGAATGGCCAGCTAATAAAGGTTCCTTTCGACAAACCATAGCAGAACAATGTGGAGCTCATGGTGAAAATATTTTCTGAAGCTCACGAGCATGGATATTAATTTTGAATTCCCATAGTTGCAAAGAAAAATGATTAAAAATGTATATTGACAGTTAAAATATATATTTTTTAAAGATATAGGCTGAAATCTGTAGCGTGGCAACAGACCCTCCTTGCTCTGGCTGAAGCCTGTCCTCAAGCTTCTTCTCTTGCTACCTCCATTTATTTCTGCATCTCAACTTCAAACCACATGAGGGAGAAATCCTCTGTTATCCCTTTCGCTTTTGTATGTCCACCAGATGCTATTCCTTCTGCCAGTAGTAAACTCCTACACCTCATGAAAGACCAATCTCAGGCACACCTTTCTCTGTGAATGCTTTTAGAACTCTTTCACCCTGTCTGTCATGCTACCCTTTGGTTTTTGGATTATGACCTTCAAGTAAGGTGGACATTTGGAAGAAAGAATGACTTATTTCAGGAACTGGTAGTCGTGGATTTTGATGTTGCTCTCACAATCTCAGTAGCAATGAAAAATTAGCCATATTGTTTGCTCAAGGGTGGAAGTCATGTTCCTGTTTCTATTTGTTTTTTCCCCATACATGGCAAAGGGCTCCTTCCAGAGCAGTCCTCTCATATTTATTTGTTAAATGAAAGAAATAACAGATATTCATTGACAACTACTGCCCTCTTCATTTATGGCTAACATTTTTTCCTGAAATTTTTACAATACTTGTTCTTTTCTGAATATAAAAGTAATAATATAAGACATTAAAAAATACATACAAATATAAAAATCATATAGTAGTATCTCACAGAGAAAATACTTCATATTTAGATATGTTTTCTATCTTATCTTTCTTATTTTCGTCAGTCTACAGTCTAAAGGCTTACCAGTTTTGTTGATTTTCTTAAACAACTTTTGGTTTTGTTGATTTTTACATGGGGTTACATGTACAGGTTTGTTACATAGGTAGACTTATGTCATGGGGTTTGTTGTACAGATTATTTCATCACTCAGGTACTAAGCCTAGTACCCTTTAGCCACTTTTGCTGATCTCTCTCCTCCAACCCCCGACCCTTTAATAGTCCTCAGTGTGTGTTGTTTTCCTCTATGCAGCCATATGTTCTCATAATTTAGTTCCTACTTACAAGTGAGAGAATAGGGCATTTGGTTTTCTGTCCCTGCATTAGCTTGCTAAAGATAGTGGCCTCTTGCTCCATTGATGTTCTTGCAAAGGACATAGTTTCATTATTTTTTATGGTTGCACAGTACTCCATGGTGTATATGTGCCACATTTTCTTTATAGGGTCTAACATTGATGAGCATTTAGGTTGATTCCATGTTTTGCTATTGTGAATAGTGCTGCAGTCAACATGTGTGTGCATGTGTCTTTGTGACAGAATGGTTTATATTCTTTTGGGTTTATACTCAGTAATCTATTTTTTAAAGAGTTGTATATTTGAATTTATAGTGTATTTGTTAACAGTTTGGAGGTTCCTGAGAAAAGTAAAAATAGAGCTACCATACCATCCAACAATCCCACCGATGCGTACGTACCCAACTGAAAGGAAACAAATATATTGAAGGGATATCTACACTCACATGTTTGTTGCAGCTCTGTTCACAACAGCCAAGATTTAGAAGCAATCTAAGTATCCATAAATGGATGAATGTATAGAGAAAATGAGCTACTTATAAACAATAGTGTACTATTCATCCATAAAAAATAATGAGATCCAGTCATTTGCTACAACATGGATGACACCGAAGGTCATTATGTTTGTTTTTTTTTCGTTTTTTTTTTTTTTTTTTTTTTTTTTGAGACGGAGTCACACTCAGTTGACAGGTTGGATGGCAGTAGAGCAATCTTGGCTCACTGCAACCTCTGCCTCCTTGGTTAAAGCTATTATCCTGCCTCAGACTCTGAGTAGCTGGGACTACAGGCCCACGCCACCATGCCCAGCTAATTTTTATATTTTTAGTGGAGACAGAGTTTCACCATGTTGGCCAGGATGGTCTCTATCTCCTGACTTCACGATCCATCTGCCTCAGCCTCACAAAGTTCTGGGATTACAGGTGTGAGCCACCATGCCCAGCCTAGAGGTCATTATGTTAAGTGAAATAAGCTAGGCACAGAAAGACAAACTTCACATAATTTATTTGTGCAAGCTAAAAATGGAACAATTAAACTCATGTAGATATAGAGCAGAAGGATGGTTACTAGAGGCTAAGGAGAGGGTAATTGAAGGGTGAGGGAGGTGGAGATGGCTAATGGGTACAAAGGTAGTTAGAATTAATGAATAAGGCCTAGTATTTGATAACACAGTAGAATGACTATGCTCAATATTTCAATTTTACATTTTAAATGACTAAAAGAATATAATTGATTTGCTTGTAATATAAAGGATAAATTCTTGAGGAAATGGATGCCCCATCTTCCATGATGCACATCATTGCTTACTGCATGTCTGTATTAAAACCTCTCATGTACCTCATAAATATATACACCTACTATGTACCCATGAAAACTAGAAATAAAAAAAAAATTAAAGTATGTCTTCTGTTTAGAGCACATAGTTCTATCTTGGATTTTATCCATTCTGATACTCTCTGAATTTTGATTTCATTGATTAATGCATTCAAATTTAATATATTTATTGATATTTTTGGATTAACATCTGTCATTTTGCTTTCTGTTTTCTATGTGTCTCATTTCTTTTTTGGTTCTTTCTTACTCTTTTATTTTCTTTTTTTATATTATGTGAATATCTCTTGGGGATAAAATTTTAATTTATTCAATGAAATTGTCAGAATATATTTTTATTTCTTAGCAGCTTCTGAAGAGATTACCAATCATATCAGAATGCATTTCAAATTTATAGTAATTGAATTCCAGTGTGATATAAGAAATTTATCACTATTACACAGCTTTGTTCCCTTCTTTTGCCATGTTGTCTCATTATTGTTATAAACAAATATTTAAAAATTCAACAATGCATTTATATAATTATTATGTTATACAATTTTGTGTCTTTTGAAATACCTGAGAGAATAAACACTATTGTTAAGTTTGCCTTCTTATTTATGTTTCTGGTTCTCTTCATTTCTAGCTGTGGATTTAAGTTATCATTTCATATCATTTCCTTATCCTAATGCAGACCTATTCTCACACACTGCCTTCATGTCATTACTGTCAAATATATTACATTTCTTTTACATTGTAGACTCATCAATATCATTAAATTTATAGTGTTTTATTCAACTGCTTTTAAATCAATTAAGTGAACAAAAGAAATACGCAATGATATACCACTTGTAATTGGCTCAACAATTATCTTTATTAAAACTGTTTTTTTCATGTTAATTTGAATTTCCACTTGGATTCACTAGCTTTCATATGAAGAACTTCCCGTAGTCTTGTTATATTTTTTGGTCAGCATGGCATGCTAGCAACAAACTCTCATGATTTTTGTTTATCAGGGGATAGTTTTTATTTTGCCTTAATTTGTTAGAGTTAGTTATTCTGCATGTAAGATTTTCAGTTGATTTTTTCTTCCAGTACTTTGAATATGTCAACCCAATGCCTTTTGCCTTTTTCTTATGAGAAGTTAGGTGTGATTCTTTTTAAGGTTTCCTTGTACATGACAAGTCACTTTGTTCTTGTTGATTTCAAGATTTTTCTCTTTTAAATAATGAAGTGTCTAACTGTAGATCTTCACTTTTATTCTACTTAGAGCTTGTTGAACTTTTTAGAGTAGTATATGTCTTCAATCATGGGAAGTTTTCAGCCATTATTACTTCTGCTCTTTTGTACCTGTCCTCTTCTGGTACTCCATTATATGTACATTGGTATGCTTAACACTACATTTCTCTGATGTGCTGTTTATTTCTGTTCATTCATTTTGGTGCTCTTTAGAATGAACAATCTCATTGATAGTCTTTGAATTAACTGATACTTATGCTAGCTCCTCCAGTAAATTTGTCATTTTCATTATTGTTATTTTCAACTCCAGAAATTTTTTTTGGTTATTTTTATGTTTTTTATCTATTTATTGGTATTTCCTAAGTCAGATATTGTTATTATGTCCATCTTTCATTATTTAGACATAACTTCCTTTAATATTTAAACAAACACATTTATAATGGGTGCTTTGGAGGATTTGTTGAGTCTGAAATCTGGGTTCAATCAGAGGCAGATTTTATTGTTTGCAATTTTTTCCTGGTTATGTCTCACATTTTCCTATTGTATTGTAATTTTTTTAGAATTGTGGATATTTTAAATAATGGATTTAGTGGCAGCCAATCATAATCATGAAAGGCAAAATCCTGAACATCATAATCTCAGATGTTGAAATCCTGAAAGATCAAAATCACTAATATCAAAGTCCCTAAAGTATAAATCGCTAATGTCTAAAAATTCCCAAAATAACAATCACAGGACAGTTGCATTGTGTCACATAAACTGTTACCGTGTTATTGCCTTTATTTGGAAATAGTATGATTTAGGAAGATGAATATGCATGCCAAGTTGACAAGGGTAGCTTTTTGGACTTAATTTTAGATGTCACCTTGGCTTGATTAGGGAATACCTAGAAATCTGGTAAAGCATTACTTTGGGTGTTTCTGTTCCAGAAAAGATTAGCGTGTGAGTCTGTGTAGACAAGGTGGGAAAGATCTGCCTTCCAAGTTGGTGATAGGAAAAAAGGGAAGGAAAGTCCCGCGAAGGGAAAGGTATGGTTCTTTTAAATGATACAGAGGGCAGGAAGGGCACAGTCCCTGGCCAGGGCTCCAGCCCCGGGCCTGTGCCCATGGATCTAGGTGAGGATAGGCATTTTTGTTTTCCTCTCCAAATGTTGTATTTCCCAAGACCACTCTGGCCTGCCATGCACCCATCCTGTGCCTATAAAACCCCAAGACTCTAGCAGGCAGACACCCAGGTGGTTGGACATCAAGAGGAGAATATCAGTGCAGGAACACACGAGGTGGCTGCATGGGAAGAGGAATGCACCAACAGGTACCTGCACTGGCACACCAGCAGGCCATCTACTGGCAGAACAATATGGGGCAGTCGGAGGGGAGCCCGGGCTGCCAAGCAGCCCTACTCCAGGGGAAAACCCCCATCTGCTGAGTGCTACTTCCACTCAAACCTTGCACTCATTCTCCAACCTCACGTGTACTCTGATTATTCTGGTATATCAAGACAAAAATCCCGGGATACAGCAAGCCCTCTGTCCTTGCAATAAGACAGGGGTCTAATTGAGCTATCACAAGCTGCCTAGGGACTGCTAAACTAAAAGAGCACCTGGTAACACATTCCTGCTGGGGCTTCAGCTGTAAACACTCACCCCTAGACACTGCCTTGGGGCTCCCTGCCTGTCTGTATGCTCCCCTAGATGTTTAAGCAGCTGGACACTGAAGAAGAGAACCACACCTCCATCACATGCCCTGTCAGGGAGACAAGAGAACTTTTCCTGTTTCATTGGTGGGCACCATCCAATTGTACGTGGGCTTGAAGAGAACAAGTATGGAAGAACTGATCCCTGAGATTTGGGACAGATTGAAATTTCAATGCTTGGGATTGTGTCTTTTAGGATTATGATCAGTTCCTTATCAATATCTTCCCATCTCTCCTCTTTCCTGACCACTCAAATTCTCTGATAACTATCATTCTACTCTCTACTTCTCTACTTTATTAGATTCCACATGTGAGTAAGATCATGTGGTATTGACTTTCTGTGCCTGACTTAATTCACTTAACATAATGTCCTCTGGGTTCATCCATATTATCATTAGTTTTTATAAGTGACTTTCCTGAACTTAATCTGTGGTATTTTTCTCCCCTGCTCTGTGTGGTCACTGATGTTTATGTTCAGTTTTTATTTCATGTAATTTTAGTGTAGTTTAATTTGAATATGTTTAGATTAGTTTAGCATATTTGCCTGATTTCCTATGGTTAACCCCTGCTTCTACATGGCTTAGTTGTTTGGCAACAGTTTGTCAGAATTTTTTATCAAACACCTTGGGTCACTTAGTCTTCATCTTTTGACAGTGGATTTGTGTGTGGCTCAACCTTCCAAAAGTTTTTACATTTTTTTCTTCTTTTAGTTTTCTCTGCGACCTCTTAGTTTTCTCATGTATATTTGCAGTGTCTCACTCAGGTTAGTAACATCTGGAAGCTTTGTGTTCTCTCAAGTTTCCCCTATTCATGCATACAGCCTCTCATTCAATCATGCTTATTTCAACAAGTTGGGTTTTCTTGTGTCTGTCTTGTGTATTTGGGTGAGCTGGCCAGGCATGTTTGGAGTGCTTATCTAACCTTTCTATGATCTGCCCATTTCCAGAATCTCCCATTTAAATTTCTGGCTGTTTTTCTAATCAGTTGTCACACCCAACTGATACCACAGCCTCCAGTTAGCAAAACTGCAGATCTTCCCTGTTTGCCAATGGGTATGACTTTTCCACCCTGTGCCATAATCAAGTCAGCTCAGATTAGCAATAAAGTTTCTGTTTCTTAGAGCCAACCCTGTCCTGGTGTCTCTGCTGTTCTGACTAAACCATGAGGGATAGATATAGCCTCAGGCAAGAACGCTATGTACCCCCACTGTTTTTACTTGCTTTTTAGCAGATTTTTGGAAATAAGCTATTTTCAATGTGTTGTTTGCCTTAGATCAAATTCCACAACCTTTAAATGGTTATTATCAAACACTTGTCCAATTTTGTAGTATTTTAGGGAGTAGAGTTTTTTACCTTGTTCATTCCTTCAAAGCCATGAGCACCACCCCTCCATGAGTTTATGAATACATAATAGAGGTCACATTCTTAATATGATTTTGTTTTCAGATATTTTCAATAAACTTAGAATTATTCATGTCGTTATAAATGCATTGAAACATGGTTGATGAAAATCACATGGTAATCCTTTGTACTAAGGCATCATAATTTATCTACTATTGGCATATTTAGGTTAAATATTTGCCTTTATGAACTGTGATGGATATTTTGCATATAAATTATTTCCTAAGCCATTTCTGTCACTAGAACCATTACATCAAATATATAATCTTTCAAGGTTAAAGATACATATTGCCACCGTTTTTTTAAAAAAAAGACCACAAAGATTAACTTCTCTAGCACCGTAGTGTCATACCTTTACCATTATTGAGAATTAACATTAAAAATATATGCACTTTAACAATAAGATAATAACATAATGAAAAAGCTCTGGCAAATTTTGACTTGCTTTTCTAAGTGTCTTTGTTCAGCTCAACTCTGTAATTCTTTATTTAGGATTAATAGAGCCTTTCCCCTATTTTGACTATTTCATTCATTACCTTTTCTTGCAGTAGAGCAGCATATCATTACCCATCATTGCATACAACATCCACCCCTTTTATTTTTCTAATGGAGCCATTTTTAGAAACAGCGTTTTCATTATTGGTTTTCCATGACTGTAAACTGATTCACACAATTTCTATGTCTTAAATTTTAATTAGATCACAGAAATATCTTTTGACTTTAAGGAGTACAAACTTCAAGATCCTTTGCAAAGTAGCTATCTAGGTTTTACAAAATGTATGAAGGGAAAGGATGGACAATAAATTGCATTTTAAAATATTTTGCTTTTATTATAATACTTTTTGAACAGAGATTAAAATACATTTGATTTAATATACTGTAGATATACATTGGGTGAACTTGATGATTACCTGTTTTTGAGGCTATCTGAATATTTTCTTTTAAAGCTTTTTCCAAAAGATATTTATCTTTGCTCATTCTTTTTTAACTATGATGGATTGAATCTAGAAAATTAATTAGTCTAGAATATGCCACAGCACCTTATTTAAACTTTTAGCAATGCCCATGACATTGTTCACTCAGAAATGTCTAGTAATATTTATTAAACATCTTAAAGACAGTACTTCTACCTGATGTATCTGCTTTTGTCCCAGTAGAAGCATTTACCTCACAATAGCCAGAGAAATCTTTAAAAACATCAGATTATATGATTCCCCCTTTTAAAAAAATCATTTAGTATGTGTTAAGTTTACAATTTCTCCCATCCCATTAGGCATGTCTTTTAGTAATGGCTTTGTTACATCCTCATTTGAAGATATACGGTCTGTTTCCTTACCTCTTCAATCTGAGATAACTGTGTGCCTTGGTTTGTGCTAAATAATGTGATTTTTTTTTCTAATTCTCTGAAGAATGATGATGGTATTTTGAAGGAAATTGCACTGAATCAATTGATTGCTTTTGGCAATATGGTCATTTTCACAATATTGATACTACCTATCCATAAGCATGGAATGTGTTTCCACTTGTTTGGGTCATCTATGATTCCTTTCAGCAGTGTTTTGTAGTTTTCATTGTAGAGATATTTCACCTCTTTGGTTAGGTATATTCCTAAGTATTTCAATTATTGTTTTGTAGCTGCTATAAAAGGAATTGAGTTCTTGATTTGATTATCAGCCTGTTCGCTGTTGGTGCATAGCCATGCTACTGATTTGTGTACATTGATTTTGTATCTGGAGACTTTACTAAGCTAGGAGATTTTCAGCTGAGCTTTCAGGGTTTTCTACGTATACAATCATATCATCAGCAAATAGTGACAGTTTGACTTCCCATTTACCGATTTGGATGCCTTTTCTTTCTTTCTCTTTTCTGATTGCTCTGGCTAGACTTCTAGTACTAAGATGAATAGAAGTGGTGAGAGTGGGCATCCTTGTCATGTTCCAGTTCTCAAAAGGAATGCTTTCAAATTTTCCCCGTTCAGTATTATGTTGGCTGTGAGTTTGTCATAGATTACTTTTATTACATTAAAGTATGTCCCTTATATGCTGATTTTGCTGAGGGTTTTAACCATAAAGTGATTTTGGATTTTGTCAAATGCTTATTTCTGTGTCTATTGAGATGATCATGTGATTTTTGTTTTTAATTCTGTTTATGTAGTGTATACATTTATTAACTTGCATATGTTAAACCATCCCTGCATGTGTGTTATGAAACCCACTTGATCACTATACATTATCTTTTTGATATGCTGTTGTATTCAGTTAGCTAGTACTTTGTTGAGAATTTTTGAATCTATGTTCATCAGAAATATTGGCCTGTAGTTTTCTTTTTTCCTTTTTTTTTTCTTTATTTTGGTATTAGTGTGATAATGGCTTCATAAAATATCAGAGGCAGGATTCCTAATTATTCTATATTTTGAAACAGTTTCAGCAGAATTGGGACCAATCCTTCTTTGACTGTCTGATAGAATTTAGCTGTGAATTTATCTGGTCCTGTACATTTTTGTTGGCATTTCTTTTATTACTATTTCAGTCTCACTACATGTTATTGGTCTGTTCAGAGAAATAAACCCAATTACTTACATATAACTGATCTTCAGCAAATAAAAGGAAAACATAAAATGGGGAAAGGCTACCCTATGCAAAAAATGGTGCTGAGATAATTGGCAAACCACATGTAGAAGAACAAAGATGGATCCTCATCTTTCACCTTATACAAAAATCAACTGAAGATAGACTAAAAACTTAAATCTAAGACCTGAAACCATAAAAACTCTAGAATAAAACATCAGAAAAACTATTCTAGACACTGGCTTAAGCAAAGAGTTTATGACCAGGAACTCAAAAGCAAATGCAACAAAACCAAAAATAAATAGATGGGGCCTAAATAAACTAGAATGCTTCTGCACAGCAAAAGAATTAATCAGTAGAATAAAAAGACAACCCACAAAGTAGGAGAAACTATTCACAAACAATGCATCCAACAAGGGACCAATATCCAGAATCAGCAAGAAACTCAAACAAATCAGCAAGAAAAAAAAATAACCGAATCAAAAAGTAGGCAAAGAGTTTGAATAAACAATTCTCAAAAGAAGATACACAAATGGCCAACAAACATGAAAAAATACTCAATATCACTAATTATCAGGGAAATTCATATTAAAACCACAATTAGATACCACCTTACTCCTGTAAGTGTGGCCATAATTTAAAAACTAATAATAGATGTTGGCATGGATGTTGTGAAAAGAGAATACTTTTATGCTGCTAGTGGGAATTTAAACTAGCACAAGCACTATGGAAAACAGTATGGAGATTCCTTAAAGAAGTAAAAGTAGAACTAAAATTTGATTCAGCAATCCAACTACTGGGTTTCTCCTCAAAGGAAAAATAGTCATTATATGAAAAAGACACTTGCACAAGCATGTTTAAAGCAGCATAATTTGCAATTGCAAAAATATGGAACCAGCCTAAATGCCCATCAATCAATGTGTGAATAAAGAAAATGTGGTATATATACACCATGGAATACTACTTAGAAAAAAAAAATAATGGCATTCACAGCAACCTGGATGAAGTTGGAGACCATTATTTTAAGTGAAGCAACTTACGAATGGAAAACCAACATCATATGTTCTCACTTATAAGTGGTAGCTAAGCTATAAGGACATAAAGATGTAAGAATTATATAATGGAGTTTGTGGACTTAGGGGGAAGGTTGAGAAGGGAATGAGGGATAAAATTCTACATATTGTGTACCGTTTACACTGCTCAAGTGATGGGGACACCAGAATCTCAGAATTCATCACTAAATAACTAATCCATATAACCAAAAACCACCTGTTTTCCCAAAATTTTTGAAATAAAATAAATCTTATGTACCACATAAATATATACACCTATGTACCTATAAAAACTAGAAATACAAAATCAAAAAATAATCAAAAAATGTGATAGAAATGTTATACAAGTTCAAGAGCTTTGGTTTAAAGTTGCATTGCAGCTTTCGTTTACAATTTCTTGGAATGTTGTATTGAGTTTGTAATATAAGATAGCTAGTCTAACATATTGAAGAATTGGAGGCCATATTGCATGTAGCAGAGCCTCCAGAGCCAACAACTGTCAAATGCTGCTGGACATGTAACTGAGAGAGACATCTTAGACCCTGCAGCCCTTCAGCTCCTCCAGCTGAATGCTTTTACATAAATTAGCTCTGGAAAAACCAGCAGAGGCACTAACCAGCTAACCCATAGAATCTCTCTCTCTCTCTCTCTCTCTATATATATATATATATATATATATATATATATATATACACAGTACATACACAAATATACATATATATACACACATATATATGTGTGCGTATATATATATTGATCACAGAATCTATATATCATCAATATATATTGATCGCAGAACATATATATATATATATATATATGTATATATATATATAATTGTAATTTTAGGACAGTAAATTTGGGGGTGGGTTTTGTTGCAGCCATAGCTAAATGATACAAATGACTTTCCATTCTACTTTGTATTTTACTCTAATTTTTTTCTTTTTTAACCTTTGCCCACAAGTCCCTTGGTTATCTATAATTTTTCCCTGCAACATATTTTTAAATATTATTTATCCTATCCTTGGTTGCAAAATCTTAAAAGCTAAAATTCTCCTTGATCCCCACTCTTTATCACCCCATGTTTGTATGTCATATTCTCTTGCCACTGATTCTGTTAGGGCCAGAGGCCAGAACATGAGCTATTATCTCACAAATAAAAATAAGCCAAAGTGTTCAGATAGCCTGTCCTCAAATAATTCCAACTGGCAGTGAAACTCAAGGCACATCCCTTCTGATAGTTGATCAGCATAGTTTGCCAAGATTCTGAGGATATGGGCCAAGGGAAACAGTAGTACACTGTTGATGGGAATGTAAATTAGTACAGCAAAACGGAAAACAGTATGAGGGTTCTTAAAAAAACTAAAATAGATCTACCATATGATCCTGCAATCCTACTATTGGTTGTATGTCCAAAATTAAAAAAAAAAAAAATCAGCATATTACAGATAGATCTGCACTCTCGTGTTTCCTGTAGAAATGTTCACAATAGCCAAGGTGTGAAAGCAGCTTTTCACTTCCAACAACATGAATGAAGCTGGAGATCATTATGTTAAGTAAAATAACCCAGGCACAGGAAGACAAATGTTGCATATTCTCACTTATCAAACATCAAAACAAATGAACTCATGGGAATAGAGAGTAGGAGGATGGTTACCAGAGGCTGGTAACGGTAGCGCAGGTGGGGGTAAGTGGGATAGCTAATGAGTACAAAATTGTCAGAAAGAATAAGGCTTAGTATTTGATAGCAAAACAAGGTGACTATAGTAAAAAATAATTTAATTGTACATTTTAAATAACAGGCTGAGCACAGTGGCTCCTGACTGTAGTCAACAGTAGTTAGGAAGGCCAAGGCAAATGAATTGCTTGAGGTCAGAAGTTTGAGACTAGCCTTTTCAATATTAAAAAAAACCCATCTCTACAAAAAATATGAAAATTAGATAGGCATGGTGCTGACTACCTGTACCCCCAGCTTCTCGGTAGGCTGAGGCGGGAGGATTGCTTGAGCTGGGGAGGTTGAGGCTGCAGTGAGCCAAGATTGCAGCACTGCACTCCAGTTTGGGCAACAAAGTGAGATCTTGTCTCAAAATAAACAAATGGTAAATAAAAATAAATAAAATAACTAAAAAATATAATTAGATTGTAACACAAGAAGATAAAAGGTAGAGAAGGTCTGATGGACAGCCTATTTACCTTGAAATAATTATTGCACATTGCATCCCTACATCAAAATATTTCATGTAAGCCATAAATATATGCAACTACTATGTACCCACAAAAAAGACTGGGAAATAGAAAAAAGAAAACCATTGCTATTGCGAATCTCTTATGAAGAACTCATACAGTTACATATCTCCCAATGTATTATTGCCTAATACTCCTGTCTCTTATCTAATCAACACTGCTTATCATACAGTCTCTCGGTGGAGGCAGAAGTAAAATCAGCTGTTCACTGGAGAACAGGCATCATCATAGGAGGAGGTATGCCTTGATACTTAGGTGCAAGGAAGAGCAGCAGAAACACCTTCTGCAGAGTTTCTAAGCATAGATCCTTGGCTTAGCAGGGAGCCACAGACTGAGAAATTGTAGAGAAGCGAATAAGGATGTACATAAAGAATTGTACAATGTAAAAATATTAACAAAAATATGGAAGACAGCTATAAAATATACAGATATATACTACATATCTATATATGTGCATATGAAGAAAAGAAACACAGGATGAGAAATAATATTAAGCAATATCTTCTATATCCCAAACACTGTACTTGGTAGGTGATGGATATTATTTTGTTTTAAACATTCAAAAAACCTGAGAGGTTGATTCAGTTGTTCTATTTTACGCAGAAGTAAATCCAAGAGGAGAGAAATGAAGCACCTTATCAAAGCCTTAAAGAAAACTAAACTCTTTGAGGCAGTATTCAAAATAAGGTATCTCTACCTCCATTTTTTTTCTGTTCTGTTACATTATGCTGCTTTGGTATTTCAAGACAAAAAGAGACAAAACAAAGATTTAAATGTACTTATAGTCAAGATCTATATGTGAGCATATATATTTGTCTCTTGTCATCCCTATTCCCTTGAAATAATGGGAAAAAAATTAAAATATGATAAAATATAACTAATTTATGCAAGGAATATGTGGATGTTTATGTTTCTATCTGATGTAGGAAACTTAATTTTTTCCAACATGGATTAAATTAGAAAATTACATTCATCCTTTAAAAATAGCAATATTTATCATAGGGAATGTATTTATTAGAAACACTACCTGGAGCCAAACTGGCTCAGTTAAAGTTATATCTCCTCCAATTATAAATTATATAGTCTTTTGTCAAATTTTTTAAACTCCTTGTCTTGTTTTCCATATGTGTAAATTGAGGTTGTTATGAGACTCAAATGAACTAACATTTGTGAAGATTTCAGAACAGTTTCTGATGTATAATAATTGTAAATTTATGTTTGCTAAATAAAAATAATTTAAAAGAGTAATTGTTTTTTCTCATTGACTTCTGTGAAGAAGGCAATATTAGAACCAGAATCTAATTATTGCTCTTTTGAATTCTTATCTACATGACGGTGAAAGGCTAAATAATGGCTCACAAAGATATCTAGGTCTTCATTCCTAGAATCTGTGAATGTTACTTATATGGTAAAACAGAAATTTATATGGGTAATTAGGTAAAATATTTTGAGATGGAGAGATTACCTGAATTATCTGAGTCAGCCCTAAGTGTGAACACAACTGTTCTCAGAAGAGGGAGGCTGAGAGAGATTTGAAGACTCAAGAATAAGAAGGAAGAGGAAAAATATTTGAAGTCAGAAAAGGCTATGAGATAATAAAAGTGGAGCAGGAAATGCTATATGATAAGGAGGAGTAAGCCAAGGAATGAGGACAGCCTATAGAAGCTATAGAAGAAAAATATATGGATTCTTCTATAGAAACTTTAGCAGCATCACAGCTCAGCTGACATTATGACTTTCGTATAGTGAATCCTATTTTGGATTTCTGGCCTCCACAACCATGAAAGAATAAATTTGTGTTGTATTAATCATTCTGTTTTGGTAATTTGTAACAGAAGCAATAGAAAACGAATTAAAATGACTGACTAAGGCATATAAGAGTGGAGGAAAATCTACATTACTGCTAAAAGGTGAACAGTTTCCACTCAATAATAATGATGAGACCTCTTTGAAGAAAGACATAGGACTGACATTTGACACACTTTTATAATAAAAGAAGAATATATCTAAAACTGAATTTGATAGCTCTTATTTTGTGTGATTCATGTCTGGAGATGAAAGCATGCCATGGTACAGTCAGAGCATATCACCTGGACTTCTCTTCAATGATATGGACAAATTAACACAATGTGGAGTCCAATAGTGTTAGTTTGTGAACCCAGAAATCATCCATGGCAAAAACCCCTATAATAAACAAAGAGCTTTGTGAGAGTAGCAGCAAGGCTGAGCTGAGAGTTGAATGTTGCTTCCTGACATGGTCTCGTTGGCAAAAAACAGAGGCACATGTGAAAGTTGCTACTGAGCATATTCTTTTTCCTAACTTTTTCTACATGTCTGCCAATGAACTAGATCTCCAAATTTAAAGTACATATTTCTAGCAAATATAATTTTTCCTTTTCCCCTCATTTGTAACTTTAGAATTTTGCAGAATCTCAGTCTATTTCACAACATACCCATTTCAAATCAACCTTACTGATAATAAAATAATATTTGGAATACCTAGACATTTATCTGTAAGAATGCAAAATTAAAGGAAAATCAATAGACCCAAGGAAATGTGTTGCAATTCAAAAGCTCCCCTGAAAAATTAGAACAACCTTTATCTGAAAGAGATATACTGTAAGAAACAAAAGAAAATCCAGACATCGAATCTATGAAGTTAGACCAAGCAGCCACAACAGAAGTATAATCCATGAGCATAAACATTGAAGGAAGATGAAAACTATTATTGTCAAAAAATAAAAGAAGTCATAGCTAAAGTCTTTTAGTAAGCCTCTTGAAGTAACGGTAGTGGTCTACTAATTATTTTTCTCTTATATTTCAAAACACAGATGAACAAACTTTAAATATTTTATCATCAATATTGAGTGAATGCATAAATATGATTTTTGATAGCACTGTAAGCATACACAGGAATTTCATTTTCTTGCTGCTTGGTGCCTTTTACCTCTATTTGAATGTTTCCAGTGTATTTAACAGTGCATTATAGACATTCACATTTAAAATGACATAAATTAATAGCTCCTGAAACAAACTAAACCAATAAAAAAGTACAAACTGACTATTTCACTGGAAAGTAATCATTTGGGAAAGCAGTTTGACAAATATGAGAAAAGTTTCCAGTTACTATAAAATTTATAGGACTCTATTGAGAAAAAACCACTTTGAATTCACTTTATGATCTACTCATATGTTGTTTTATGAACATGCAATCTGATTTTACAGTGGCCAAAACTTTTGCTCTTCTCGTGCTACCTGATTCTCATTCATAAAGTGTTTTGTTTCGAAAACCAGTTAGTTGTCACTCTATTTCACAAGCACCTCTTTGTAATGCTACCAGAGTATTTCCTCAACCAGTTTTCTACACAATATTGAACACAATAGTACCTTAAACCAAAGTTCCAGAAGTCCTGATGGCAGTGTCTTGCATTCTGATAATTATAGTCCTCAAAAGTAGAGAGATACTTCAAAAATAGTAGAATGAGAAGCTCTAGAGATCTTCACAAGCAAACAATTATCAGTTTTAAATAATGCTTCCTTTAAAGTGTCTAAAAATTTTTCTAAGGGTATACAACAAATCCATACGTGTTTACTTGAGAGAATCTCAATCTATTTAAAAAGTGTGAGATAAGATGGTATTTGAGATGAACAATACCCCTAGTTCAGTGCAAGGGAAGCTCTACTACTGGTAGGTGTAGGTTAGAATAAAGGACTCCTTCTATATCCATATCTCAGTCTAGGGCTCCATTGGAGGGGGAGGATATCAGCATTTCTTATTCCCCCAAACTTCATGTTGCCAACTTCATGTTGCAGAAGCTCTCTTCCAGAAAAGATGGTCTATAAGTAACTATACTGAAAAAGAATAAGTATCTCAAATCAGCAACCTAATTTTCCATCTTAATTTATTGTAAAAGGAAGAGGAAAGTAAGCCCAACACAAATATTTTAAAAAGTTGTTTCCTTGGAAAGATCAAGAAAGGTAACAAAACTTTAGCTAGTATGACCACAATAAGGAGAGAAAAAAATCCAATTGCAAAAATCAGAGGTAAAAGAGAGGAGTTTATTAAAATATTTACAGAAATAAAAGGAATTATGAAGAAATACAATACTAGGAAAAATGTATGTCAACATATTAGACAACTTTGATAAAATGAACAAATTCCTAGAAAGGCACAAATTGCCAAATTGACTCAAGATAATATAGAAAATCTGAATAAACATATAGCAAGTAAAGAGATTCAGTTAGCAATCAAACTATACCCACAAGTAAAGGCCCAATCCACATATCTTTTCTTCTCAATTCTATGAAAACTTTAAAGAATACTTACTATCAAATTTTCACTATACCCTCCAATAATTAAAAGATAAATGAACATGTATGATTCATTTTAGAAGGCCAGTATTACCTGGAGACTAAGACAAGACAAAGAATCAAAAAGTAAAAATGAGAGAGAGAGAGAGAGAGAGAGAGAGAAAAGAATACTACAGACTATTTGGGGTCCTCACGTATTGATGCACTGCAGATGGAAATGTAAAATGTTAGATCCACTTTAGAAAACAGTCTGGCTGTTTCTCCAAAAAAAAAAAAAAAAAAGTTAAACATTGAATTACATTGACCAAGCAATTCCACTCCTAGATACCTATACAAGAGAAAAAATAGCATATAGTCAATGTTTTTCCCTGTCATGGAAAGATAATGTTTTAACATTCTTAATTACTCCCTAATTAATGTATAGGTAACAATTTCCAGTAATAATTTCAATAGCATTTGAGAACTAATTAAAATATTAAGTTTACCTGGAAAAAAAAATTCCTATCCATAGCCAGGAATAAATAAAAAGTTAAACAGTAGAAAATTTCTCTACAAAATATTGAAATAAGAGAGTTCTAATAAGTTACAATACAGTAGTATTCATCTAATTCATTAAGAAAATAATCAGAAAAAATATACATGATATATGCCATCATTCGATAATAATAACTGATGTACAAATTATAGCAGTATAAATGGTACTTTCTCACTGGGAAAATGACCACAAAAACACCTTTGAAGACTATATTCATTATTAGTGAAGATTGGAGGAAATAAACTTTTCATATACCAACTACTATAGGACAGACAATATGTTCATGTGTATAAAAAATCTTATATAATGAAGGCTGACAAGACTACCTTTGATGCCTTCACATTTTGCACACAGTAAAGAGGTGACTATATAAAGGACATAAGAGCTACTGAATTCTCAGGTAAAGGCTCTTTAGAACGATTCAGCCTTTGGATATCCCTTTCTGTTTTGCTAATAATTGAAGGGATATCAGTGAAAAATGCAAATTGGCACACATACTTGCAAAATGCCTGACAAATATTTCTTCCTTGCTATTTTCTGCCTTTAGTTTCATTTTGCCATAAATGTTAAAACTTGCAAATTCCATAAAATAAAAATAACAATTGTGTCAGTAATTACTTTGTTTTCCAGTCCTGTTTAATAATGCTATTAAGCAAACACTGAAATAATTGAAGGAACAAAATGATCAACATGTCTCTGAATTTAATCAGGTGTTTCTAATTGCCATCAATTACAATATGACATTTCATTCTTCTTCTAACCTAAATAAATCCATCTTTATTCTCATCAAAAGAGTACATTCTTCCAAACTTTTTGACTTTCATCAGAAAGAAAATGTGAAGTAAAGAAAAATCTGTAAGATCACAGTAAGTTAGCCATACTAAAATTCACTACAATTAGATTTGCATAAGAATATATTTATATAAAGATGTGCTTGTTTCTTTATAATCATCTATCAATTTTGAACAAAATATCAATTTCTTAGAAATAGGGCTCAAAACATATTTTCGTTGTTAAAAAAAACACCTATTTTACATGACCACAAACTTCTTAAACAAGAGTAGACAAATGTAATCAACATCTTGAGAGATGATGAAGTAAAAACGTGCATCTATAGTTATTGCACTATTGTCTGTACTTCTTTGATAGTAGTAATCCAAAATCTTTTGAATATTAAAAACATATTTTTGTTACTGAATGTATTTAAGTATTTCAACTTGAAACTGCATACTTTGTTTCAATTAAGTTCTCCTAGCCAAAATATCATCTTTTAAAGCAGACAGGATACAGTATCTGCTTATCTCTGAGTAGGGGGTTTCAGTTCTCTGATGGCCTCAGAATTATTTAAATAAGCCAATCAGATTTTCCTACTGGAAATAGAAAACAACCCACCTCTTGATCCTAGGAAGCCTGCTTCCCACAGCCCCTGGTTGTTTGCTTTGTTCCCGAGTGCAAACCCCATTCCCATGTGGCCTGTAATTCCATATTCTTCCAGGATTTGAGTATATGTGACCAATAAACTACTGTGGATATCATTTATTTAGTATCAGGTGTTGTGTGTTCAGCTGTCCCAATAACCCTGGGGAGAAAATTCCTTTCTCACAAATGGAGTGAATAAAAACAAAATAATGAATATGATTCATAAGAAATGTTAAGGATAGTCGATAGTAGTTAGTATATCAGACCAACTTATATACATATGTTAAGTATTGACATTGGGTAAGCAAGTGATTTATGAAACATAGTCAAAATTCAGAATACAGGCATGCTTCCTTTTATTGTGCTTCATTTTCTTGTCTTTCACAGATAATATGTTTTTTACAAATTGAACATTTGTGTCAATCTTGCATCCAGCAATCAATCAGTGCCTTTTTACCAACAGAATGTGCTGACTTCATATTTCTGTGCAATATTTTAGAAATTCTTGTAATTTACAATTTTATTGTTACATATTATGATGATCTTAGATCATTGATTCAAAGCAATTAATATAGAAATTGTTTTGATGTACCACAAACTATGCCCATATAAAATAGCAAAGTTAATCAATGAATGTGGTGTGTGTTTTGACTGCTCAACCCACACATTGTGCCCCTATCTCTCTTCGTCTCTGCAGGCCTGAGACAAAACAATGTTGAAAGTAGGCCAACTGAGAGCCCTATAATGACATCTAAGTGTTTCAGTGAAAGAAAGAATCATGTCTCTCACTTTAAATCAAAAGCTGGGAATAATTAACCTTAGTGAGGAAGTCATGTTGAAAGCCAAGATAGAGCCCTTGCACCAGTTAGCCCAGTTGTGACTTCAAAGGAAAAGTCCTTGGAGGAAATCATAAACGCTACTCAAGTGAACACATGGATTATAAGAAAGCAAAACAACCTTTTTGCTGATATGGAGAAAGTTTGAGTGGTCTGAATAAAAGATCAAAAACTAGCCACAACATTCCCTTAAGCCAAAGCCTAATTCAGAGCCATCTAGGGATTTTACAGTTAGAAGGGAGAAGCTGCTGCCTAGCTTCAAAACTTAAAAGGACAGGCCCACTGTCTTGTTAGGGGCTAATGAAGTTGGTGACTTTAAGTTGAAACCAATGCTCATTTACCATTCTGAAAATTCTAGGGCTCATGAGAATTAATGCTAAATCTATTCTGTCTGTGCTATATACATGGAACAATAAAGCCTGGATGACATCTGCTCACAGCATGGTAGACTGAATATTTTAAGCCCACTGTTGAGATCTACTGCTCAGAAAAAAATGATTAATTTCAAAATATTACTGCTTATTAACTATGCATTTGATCACCCTCTTGTGGAAATATGTAAGAAAATGAGCGTTTTTTTCATGCCTGCTAACAAAACACCCATTCTGTAGCCCACATAACAAGGAATAATTTCTACTTGCAAGTCTCATTATTTAAGAAACACATCTGTAAGTCTATACATGCCATATCTAGAAATTCCTCTGATGGGTCTGGGAAAAGTAAATTAAAAACTTTCTGGAAAGGATTCACTATGTTAAATGCCATTAAAATTTTTGTGATCCATTGGAGGTCAAAATATCAACATTAACAAAGTTTAATGAAGTTAATTCCATCCCTTATGTATGACTTTTATGTGTTCAATATTTTGGTGGAGGAAGCAACTGCAGATGTTGTAGAAATAGCAAGATAACTAGATTTATAAGTTGAGCCTGAATATATGGCTGAAAGGCAGAAACCTTATAATAAATCTTGAAAGTATGAAGAATGCCTCTTAAGAATGAGTGAAGAACATGGTTTCCTAAAATGGAATCTATTGGTGAAAATGCTGTGAACATTGTTAAAATGTCAACAAAATATTTTGAATATTACATAAACTTAGTTGCTAAAGCAGTAGCAGGGTTTAAGAGGACTGACTCCAATTTTAAAGTTTTACTGTGGGTGAAATGCTGTAAAACAGCATTGCATGTTATAGAAAAACCTTTCATTCAAGGCAGAGTCTATCAATGTGACAAACATCATCATATTATTTTAATAAATTGCCAGAACCACCCAAACCTTCAGCAACTATCACCCAGATCAGGTAGCAAACATCAATGTCAAGGCCAGGTCTTCCCTTAGCAACAAGATAATGGCTCACTGGAGACTCAGATGATTGTTAGTGTTTTATCAGCAATAAAGTGTTTTTAGTTAAGATATATACATGATTTAGACAATGCTATTGTACACTTAATAAGCTGCAGTATAATATAGCCATAACTTTTATATGCACTGAAGAATCAAAAAAACAACGGTAACTTTTTTATTGTGATATTTGCTTTATTTAGGCGGTCTGATATGAAACTGGCAGTATGTCCAAGATATGCCTGCATTTAATTTGTTATGTGAGCTTTTGTTGTCCAAGACTTCTGGGATAACTTGCTTGGTAGTAAACCTGGATGCCGCCATTACATCAATGTAATTTCCTTCATGGCACTTTTTCTGACACTTCTTATTTCTCGATTGTCTATCCTATTTTAAAAAGGAAGGTGTGATACCTCTTGCCATTTTTTTACTATGGTGCCTTCTCCCAAAGTTATTAAAAACTACCAGAGTACCAAATGAAGGAATGATTTGAAATATTGGTGGTAGTGTTGAGAAACTGAATGAGTGAAAACACTGACGAAGCTAGGTGGTTTTCATTTCTTTTTTAAAGCAAAACTGAAAGAGGCACATTGAAGTTTTCAGCTGACAAATTGTTTTTATATTACTCAGAAAATGTTTTTAAATAGTTGTGTTACAACTTTTCTCAGGATGTGTCTATAGTAGCAAACAAAATGGCACAAAGGAATATTTGCAGAATGCAGTTTTGCTCAGAGCTCAAAAAATGATATTCATTTAATAAGGGATTTTTTCACAAATAAATGCATTACTTAAAAATGCTCTATTCATCTCAATAACATGCATTTCCTTTCCATGTTTAATTGTAATTTATCAATTTTGTAGTTTAATTTTGTTGTTTTGATCAATGCTGTACCAAGAAGTATAATGACAACTTAGTACATGTGCGATTTTTAAAAGTTAAAATTTAGAGTCATAGGATACTAAGAAATTTCCAATGAATATGACTTTTAAACATAAAATATATATAGTTAGGATACAACTCTGTTATTAATTAAATGGTAGCACACATTCAAGGAGAAAAAAGTAAAGATATCCATTTTTTAAATAAGCAAGATCTTGGTTATATTGAAATAAACCTGGTGCCTAGAATTTACTGAATACGTTGGAAAGAGCAGTGAAACTATTTTGTTACTAATAAAGTAACAATGAATGAAGGTTGGAAGTGTGACTCCTCTCATCAAGACAGCTAACAACCTAGTAACATAATTTTTGGTTTATGTTCTGGCAATTTTAAGCTCTGCTGATTCAAAGGTTTCAGTTTCCATGAAGTGATATTTCTACCAGTGTACACAACAACAGTTTTATTCATTTGGAGAGTAAGACTTCCTCGTGGACATTTTTGGTCCTTATGACACTCAATTGACAGATGGGGAAGGAGCTAAATTCCTGAGTGAGGTGATTAATACAAGTTACTCATATTTCTTAGTACTTCTATGTGCAATAGTAAAATTTCATAAAATGGCTAGGGTGGCTCATTATGAACCTTGATCACCTGAATGGTTGGTTAAAAGTAAAGGGAACATAGAATAGGTAGGGGAGAAAGAGTTATAAATATCAACTATAGTCTCATGACTGTTAGAGAAACAAGAAATAAAGTAGGTTTGCATATGAGTTTTGATGCTTATAGAAATATTTTCTTTCCTCAGTTCCCCTATTATTTTGTTTAGGATATACTTTTAGTGATTAATTTTATAATGTAAAACTTAGAATAAATAATATACCTGTGGAATAAGTACTGAATTAGAAAAAGAATTAACATCTAATACTGAGGTTTTGAGTCTTCATTTTTGGCAGGAGAATGTGACCATTTTTGTTTTCAAAAAGAATTGCTATAGAAGAAAGCACAATGCTCTTGTTATTTTTTGTTGCATAGAACTTTAAATATGAGAAGATGATAAGAATGAATTCTAAGCAGCCAAATGGGTGGACAGTGTTAGGCATTTCGATTTGCTTTATTTCCATCCTTTTCATTGCCTCTCCTTCTATTGCAGCGTGTTGGACACTTACAAACTAATTTCCTGACATTCTTGCCAGGTAGCTTTTATTCAGGATGTGTCTATTGAAGTCACAGAAGGAGAATGAAAGGTAGAAGAAAGAAACATTTCTTTTTCTTTCTTAGGTTTCTTGTAATTCCTTGGAGAATGTCACAAGCAGGATGGATAACCTGCTTGTTGTCCAGGTTCTACTTGACATTAAAGTTTCAGGGGACATTATCGCAGCTGATGCCCCACCAGTCTTGGCAGTATAAGGCTGGTAAGCATTGGCTTCCATGGCAGCCTCAACAACAATGGGTGACTCCAGACTCTCTGTATCTATCAGGGTCAGCATGAAATAAGTTATTTAATATATTTCATTTCTACTTGGCAGAATTACATGACTGATGTAAACTGTTTATTTTAAAATGTCAATATTTTAAATATGTCTTTCTCACTTTTTAAAAGTATAAAATAAATTTTTGTGGCAGTGTAAAAATATGCAAACACTTTTAAAGGTTATATAGGAAAAAATTAAGACAACACTTCTGCAAGATCTAGGCTGCCTCATAGTCACATCTTTATTCCACAGGAAAGGCAAAAACAGGAAGCCAAGGGCAACTAAATTGCTTTTAAGTACATGAGTCAGAAATTACAGATTGTTTTCACTATTTTTTCATTCATGGCAATCAACTGACCTGGTCATAAATAATCAAGATTGAGAGCAGGACACTTAATAGTGTACTCAAATAAAATTACTGACTTTATAAAAAGAAAAGAAGGTTTTTATTGAAAAATAGCAGTCACTGCCTACAATATGTTCAAAAGACAAAACTACAGTCTTTAATTTACATCTAAAATACCTAATAAAGTTTCTGTTTTCTGGCTTTCAAAGTCTTCTTAGCCTGTAGAGCTAATTGCCCATGACCTAGAATTTCCCATTCTAGAAATATACATTCATTAAACAAATATTTATACCACTTTTACTATGTTCCCAGCATATTTGGGGGTGGTAAAATATAGTTAAGAAAAAAATGATTCCTACCCTCACAGATTTCATATTCTACTGAAATAATATGTAACTATATATTATATATTATAGTATAATAAATAATAGAACACAGATAAAGATAGTACAAAATAATGAAAAGTGTTAATGAGAATAAAAACAGCACCTTGTCTAAAGGTTTCAGGCCTAAGACAAATTGCAAATAGGGGCCCTGCATGATTTTTACATATTAATTATGTATTCTTCAGATGTGTCCTTTGAATAGTCACAAATTTAGAGTGTACAATGGTACATATTATTTCTTCTAAAACTAGAAATAAAGATAGACAAAATTCTCTGATAACAGAATACAAAAAATCTTACAACCCAAATTTAGAAGAAGAATTTAAAAATATTGGCCCACACTCAAAACTGGCTAGTCATATGCAGAAAGCTGAATCTGGACCCTTTCCTTACACCTTATACAAAAATTAACTCCAGTTGGATTAAAGATTTAAACATAAGACCTAACACCATAAAAACCCTAGAAGAAAACCTAGGCAATACCATTTAGGACATAGGCATGGGCAAGGACTTCGTGACTAAAACACCAAAGCAATGACAACAAAAGCCAAACTAGACAAATGGGATCTAATCAAACTTAAGAGCTTCTGCACAGCAAAAGAAACTATCATTAGAGTGAATCGACAACAAACAGAATGGGAAAGTTTTTTTGCAATCTACCTATCTGACAAAGGACTAATATCCAGAATCTACAAATAACTTAAACAAATTTACAAAAAAAAAAAAAAAAAAAAAAAAAACTATCAAAAAGTGGGCGAATGATATGAACAAACAGTTCTCAAAAGAAGACTTTTATGTAGCCAGCAAACATATGAAAAAAAGCTCATCATCACTGGTCATTAGAGAAATGCAAATCAAAACCACATTGAGATACCATCTCATGCCAGCTAGAACGTCAATCATTAAAAAATCAGGAGACAACAGATGCTGGAGAGGGTGTGGAGAAATAGGAACGCTTTTACCCTGTTGATGGGAGTGTAAATTGGTTAAATCATTGTGGAAGACAGTTTGGCAATTCTTCAAAGATCTAGATCTAGAAATACCATTTGACCCAGCAATCCCATTACTGGGTATATACCCAAAGAATTATAAATCATTCTACTATAAGGACACATGCAAATGTATGTTTATTGTGGCACTGTTCACAATAGCAAAGACTTGGAACCAACCCAAATGCTCATCAATGATAGACTGGATAAAGAAAATGTGGCCCATATACACCATGAAATACTATGCAGCCTTACAAAAGGATGAGTTCATGTCCTTTGCAGGAACATGGATAAAGCTGGAAACCATCATTCTCAGCAAACTGACACAAGAACAGAAAACCAAACACTGCATGTTCTCACTCATAACTAGGTGTTAAACAATGAAAACACGTGGATACAGGGAGGGGAACATCATACATCGGGGCCTGTCGGGGGTGGGGGGCTGGGGAGAGATAGCAAGGGTGGAGGGATAAAGTAGGGGATAGCATTAGGAGAAATACCTAATGTAGATGACAGGTTGATGGATGCAGCAAACCACCATGGCATATGCATACCTATGTAAAAAACCTGCACATTCTGCACGTTTACCCCAGAACTTAAAGTACAATGAATTAAAAAAAAAAGAATTAAAAATAAATTATTAGGTAAAATAGGCAATAAATGAAAATTTAAAAATTCATACAAATAAATAATAATCAAAACAGTATTAGAGCCTATTGAGGACAGCGAAAGGAATGATCAGAGAAAAATCAATAAATATGTATATGAGTTAAAAAAACATATTTGAAATAGCATCTAAGAAAAAAATTTAAAAAGCAGAAGGAAAGTATTAATAAAAAGCAGAAATGAATTAGAATAAATAATAGAACCTATAAATTCTAAATTATGATTATTTGACTAAAAAGTAAGCAAATCTTTTTTAGGTTTTTGTTTTTTATTTTGTTTTTAATTAGCACATAATATTTGTATCTGTATATATATATATGTATATATGTGTATATATTCATATATATGTATATGTATATATATTCATATATATATGTGTGTATATATATATATATATATGAAACAATGTGATGGTTTGATCCATACATACAGTGTGTAGTAATCAAATCAGAGTATTTAGCACATTTACCACCTCATATGCATATCCTTTCATTGTTACTAAAACATTCATTTTTCTAACTATTTTGAAATATTTAATACACGATTGTTAACCATAGTCAACCTACCAAGCAATAGAATATCTAAACTTATAGAAATGTAAAATGTACTGGAAAGTCTCAGCAATAGAATCAAAGAAGCAGAAAAAAGAACTTCAGAGCTTGAAGGTAAGATTTTTTAAATAACCCAGTCCAAGAAAAACACAGAAAAAATAATTTTAAAAAATTAATAAAGCCTCCAAGATGTTTGGGATTATTTTAAATGAACAAACCTAATAAAAATTGGCATTCCTGATGAAGAAGAGAAATTTAAAAGTTTGAAAAATATATTTGGAGGAATAATTGAGGAAGAATTATCTGGCCTTGCTAGAGATCTAGACACACAAATATGAGGAGCTTAAAAAACAGCTGGAAAATTTATCACGAAAAGATTATTACTTTGGCACTAGTCATTGGGTTATTTAAAATCAGTCAAGATTAAGGAAAGATTATTAAAAGGTATAAGGCAAAAAAACAAGGTAGTCTATAAAGGAAAACCTATCAGATTAACAGAAAATTTATCAGCAGAAACCCTACAAGCTGTAAGGAATTGGTGCCCTATCATCAGCCTTTTTAAACAAAACAATTACCAGCCAAGAATTTCGTATTCCGTGAAACTAAGCTTTATAAATGAAGGCAAGATACAATCTTTTTCACATAAACAAATGCTAATTGAATTTGCCACTACCAAGCCAGCACTAACATGAACTGCTAAGAGGAGCTCTAACTCCTGAAAGAAATCCTGGAAATACATCAAAATAGAAACTCTGTAAAGTATAAATCTCATAGGACCTATAAAACAACAATACAAAAGTAATTTTTTAAAAAGATAGGCAGCAAATAGCACAATGAATAGAAGATAATCTCACATCTCTCTACAAACATTGCATGAAAATGGCCTAAATGTTGCAGTTAAAAGACACAGAATCACAGAATGGATAAGAATTAACCAACCAACTGTCTGCTCCCTTCAAGGGACTCACCTAACACATAAAGACTCACATAAACTTAAGATAAAGAGGTGGAATCATACATTGCTTGCAAATGGATACCAAAAGAGAGCAGGAATAGCTATTCTTATGACAAAAAAAAAAAAGAAAAAGAAAAACTTTAAAGCAACAGCAGTTAAAAAAGACAAAGAGGGACATTATATAAAGACAAATGGCCTTGTTCAACATGAAAGTATCACAATCCTAAATGTATGCACCAATGCTGGAGCTTCCTAATTTATAAAGCAATTCCTACCAGACCTAAGCAATGAGATGGACAGAAACACAATAGTATTGGGGGAGTTCAATACTCCACTGGCAGCACTAGATAGGCCATCTTAACAGAAAGTCAACAAATCAACAATGAATTTAAACTATACCCTAGAGCAAATGGACTTAACAGATATTTACTGATCGTTCTTTGAAACAACCACAGAATACACATTCTATTCATCAATGCATGAAACATTCTCCAAGATAGACCATATATAGGCCACAAAACAAGTCTCAATAAAATTAAGAAAATTAAAATTATATCAAGTACTCTCTCTGGCCACAGTGTAAAGAATTGGAAATTAACTGTAAAAGGAACCTTCAAAAGCCTGCATATACATGGAAATTAAATAACCTGCTCATGAACGATGACTGACTCAACAATGAAATCAAGATGAAAATTTTAAAATTATTTGAACTGAACAATAATAGTGACAGAACCTATCAAAACCTCTGGAATACATCAGAGGTGGTACTAAGAGGAAAGTTCATATCCCTAAACACCTACATCAAAAAGTCTGAAAGAGCACAAATAGACAATCTACGGTCACACCTCAAGAAGCTAGAGAAACCTAAACAAACCAAACTCAAACCCAGCAGGAAAAAAAATAACCAAGATCAGAGCACAACTAAATCAAATTGAAACAACAACAAATAAAACAACACAAAAAAAGATAAATGAAACAAAAAGCTGGTTATTTCCAAAGATACATAAAATTGATATGCCATTAGCAAGATTTACCAAGAAAAAAAGAGAAGATCCAAATGCTCTCAATTAAAAATGAAATAGGTGATATCACAACCAACACCAAAAAAATACAAAAGATCATTCAAGGCTAATATGAACACCTTTATGCACATAAACCAGAAAACACAGAGAAGATGGATGAATTACTGGAAACATAAAACCTTCCTAGCTTAAATCAGGAAGAATTAGAAACCCAAAACCAACCAATAACAAGCAGAGATTAAAATGTAATAAAAAATTACCAACAAAAAATGTTTACTACCAGACAGTTTCGAGGCTGAATTCTATCAGATATTCAAAATATTAGTACTAATATTATTGACACTATTTTACAAGATAGAGAAAGAGGGAATGCTCCCTAAATCATTCTAGGAAGCCAGCATCACCATAATGCCAAAACCAGGGAAAAAATATAAGAAAAAAAAAAAACAAAAAAAAACTTCAGACCAATATTCCTGATGAATATAGATGCAAAATTTCTTAACAACATACTAGCTAACCAAATCCAACAACATATCAAAAAAGTAATCCACCATGATCCAGTGGGTTTCATGCCAGGGATTCAAGGATGGTTTAACACACATAATTCAATATGTGATATATCATATAAAAATATTTAAAAACAAAAATTATGCAATCATCTCAATAGACACAGAAAAAGCATTTGACAAAATCCAGCATCCCCTTATGATTAAAACCCTCAGCAAAATTGATATATAAAGGATATATGTTAATGTAATAAAATCCATCTATGACAAACCCATGGCCAACGTAATACCAAACAGAGAAATGTTGAAAGCATTCTCTCTTAGAACTGCAAAAAGACAAGAATGCCCACTATCACCACTTCTATTCAACATAGTACTGAAAGTCCTAGCTAGAGCAATGAGACAAGATAAAGAAATAAGAAACATCCGAATTGGTAAAGAGGAAGTCAAACTGTCACTGCTTGCTAATGATATGGTTGTATACCTAGAAAACCCTATAGACTCCTCCAAAAAGTTCCTAGGATTGATAAATGAATTCAGCAAATTTTATAGATGCAAAATTAGTGTACACAAATCAGTAGCTCTTCTATACCCTACCAGAGACTAAGTTGAAAATCAAATCAGGAACTCAACTCCTTTCACAATAGCTGCAAAAAAACAAAACAAAACAAACAAAAAAAACTTAATAATATACCTAACCAGGGAGGTGAAAGACCTCTACAAGGAAAACTACAAAACATTGCTGAAAGAAATCATAGACAACACAAATAAATAAAAACACAGCCCTTACTCATGGATAGGTAGAATCAATATTGTAAAAATGACCATAGTTCCAAAAGCAAGCTACAAATTCTATGCAGTTTTTATCAGAATGCCACCATAATTCTTCACAGAATTAGAAAAGCAATCCTAAAATTCATATGGAACCAAAAAAGGGCTCCTGTAGCCAAAGCAAGACGAAGCAAAAAGAATAATATGGAGGCATCACAATATCTGATTTTATACTGTACTATAAGAACATAGTCATCAAAACAGCATGGTACTGGTATAAAAATGAGAATGTAGACCAATGGAACAGAATAGAGAACCCAGAAATAAACCCAAATAAAATGGTGCTGGGATAATTGGCAAACCACATGTAGAAGAATAAAACTAGATCCTCATATCCCACCTTATACAAAAATCAAATCAATATGGATCAATGACTTTAAGACACGAAACTCAAAATTCTAGAAAATAACATCAGAAAAACCCTTCTAGATGTTGACTTAGGAAAGGATTTTATGACTAGGAACCCAAAGCAAATAAAATAAGAACAATGATAAATAGCTGGGACTTAATTAAACTAAAAGTTTCTGCACAGAAAAAGAAACAATAAGCAGAAAAAACAGAAAACCCAGAATGAGAGAAAATCTTCAAAATTTATATATCCGACAAAGAGCTAATATCCATAATCTACAAGATACTCAAACAAATTAGCAAGAAAAAAAATCCATCAAAAAGTCGACTAAGGACATGAATAGACAGTTCTCAAAAGATTTACAAATGGCCAGCAAACATATGAAAAAAATGCTCAACATTAATAATGATCAGGAAAATGGAATTCAAAATCACAAGGAGATACCATCTTACTCCTGTAAGAATGGCCATGATCAAAAAATAAAAAATTATAATAGATGTTGGTATGGATGTGGTGAAAAGGGAGCACTTCTACACTGCTGGTGGGAATACACACTAGTACAATCACTGTGGACAACAGTGGAGAGATTCCTAAAATAACTAAAAGTAGAACTACCATTTGATCTAACAATCCTACTACTGGGTATCTACCCAGAGGAAAAGTTATTATACAAGACATACTTGCATACACGTGTTTGTAGCAGCACATTTCACAATTGAAAAAAAAAAAATGGAACCAGCCCAAATGCCCATCAATCAATGAGTGGATAAAGAAATTTTGAGATATATGTGATATGATGTGATATATTTGAGATATATATGATATGATGGAATATCATTCAGCCATAAGCAAAAACAAAATAGTAGCATTCACAGCAACCTGGATGGAATTCGAGACCATTATTCCCAGTGAAGTAAATCAGGAATGGAAAACCAAATATTGTATGTTCTCATTCATAAGTAGGAGCTAAGGTATGAGGACACAAAGGCATAAGAATGATACAATGGACTTTGGGGGCTTGAGGAAAAGGGTGGGATGGGGTTGAGGAATAAAAGACTACAAACTGGGTACAGTGTATACTGCTTTGGTGATGGGTGCCCCAAAATCTCATGAATTAACACTAAAGAACTTATATAGCCAAACACTATCTATTCCCTGAAAACTTATGGAAATAAGGGGAAAAAAAAGTTTATTCCTCCTCTCCTACTGTAACATTGCACTTGCTGACAAAACTCCCTCCATCTGACCTAGACTACACTCCTTAGTCCCTGGTAATCACTATTCTGCTCTTTATTTTTATGACATCAACTTTTTTAGATTCCACATATGGGTGAGATGATGCAGTATTTGTCTTTCTATGCCCGTCTTATTTTACTTAATATAATGGGAGCTAAACGTTGAGAACACATTGATACATAGAGGAGAACAATGCACACTGGGGTCTATCAGAGGGTGGAAGGTGAGAGAGGGGAGAAGATTGTGAAAAATAACTAATGGATAGTAGACTTAATACCTGGGTGATAAAATAATCTGTATAACTATCCCCTATGACATATGTTTACCTATGTAACAAAATTATACACCCTGCACATACACTCCTGAATGTAAAATAAAAGTTAAAAAATATATCTTCAATACATTTTGATTCAATTTTTTAAAATGTCCAAATTAGAAAAGGGTCTAGTTTCATTATGCTGCATGTGGATATCGTTTTCTCAGTATCATTTATTGAAGAGACTCTCCTTTCCCCATTGTATGTTCTTGGTACCTTTTTCAAAATCAATTGACCATATATTGTTTAGTTTATTTATGGGTTTTCTATTTTATTCCATTTGTCTGTGCTTTTGTTTTTGTACCAGTACCGTGGTGCTTTGATTACTGTAGCTTTGTAGCATGTTTTTAAATCAGGGAGTGTGATTCCTTTAGGATTGTTCTCTTTGCTCAATATTGGTTTGGCTATGTAGGGTATCTTGTGGTTCCACAGCAATTGAAATATTTTGATGGCAGCAGTGGCCCATCTGGAGTGGTCGTTGCCAAGACAGTGGGGAGTTGTGTCCAGGACTGTATGCTCCATGGAACAGGCAGGAGTCCTGTGTCATTGGGCTTAGGTCACCTCCCTCACAGAGAAAACTGGAGCCCTACCACAGCTCCAGACCTGGGTATCTCTGTGCTATTGGGTGCCTGGGAGGTTCCAATGCCCCCAGTGTCCTCAGAAGTGCCTTCTGGCACTGCCTGGTTTCTCCCCACTGTTGATGCCTGCTCCAATATTGGAGATGTGGCTGGAAATACATGCTCCATGGAGTCTGTGGGAACTATGGGCAAGCAGGAGCCCCACCCCTTTGGAACTGGCCAGGCAAGAGATCCTGGGAAACAGCTGCAGCTGGCCAAGGCCGTCTGCAGACCCAGATATCTCTGTGCTCTTGGGGAAATGCAAAGGTCCCCGTGCCACCTCCCCCCACCAGCCTAAGAGTTGCCTGACCTCTCCCCTCTCCCAGAGCCTGCTCTGATCTTAGAGCAATGTTGGCCTGAGCCCAGGTGCTGTTGCAGCCTGCCTGGGTGGCTGTTTGCTCAGGGCAATGCTGACACACTAGCCCCCTGCTACCTTGGCTCCCTCTGAATTTTGGGCACTGACAAGTATAGGAGGAAAGCCAAGGGGGTTGAATGCTGAAGGCAGCACAGTGCTGGCCTGCAGGTGCCACTTGACACAAACAGCCTGGGCACCAGAATGGCAGTGAGAGGCAGAGACTCCTGGGCAATAGAGGGTGGGTCCTCAGTCCACCTTCAAGCTGGGGAAGGCCTGTGCCTGGGAACTGGCCTGCGGACCAGTCCTGTGGACTGAAGGTGGACTGCTGATGCTTTTTTCTGGGCCCATCCATGGTTGTCCATGGAACAATCAGCATGCACTTTCTGTACCTGAACACCATGTAAAGCCCTGACTCAGCCAGAGCAGAGCAGATGTGAAGGCGACTAGCTGTAGAGAGAAGCTGCCCTCTCAAGGGCCTCCTCTCTGCTGAGAGCTGCAGACATCCAGACATTCAGCTGCAGAGAGGCACTACTCTCTCCAGGGCCTTCTCTTGGCTGAGAGCCCAACACTCATCATGATAACCTGCTGGCAGAAAGGATCTACCCACTCGAGGCCTCCTCTCTGCTGAGAGTTGCTGAGAAGACGGGATGTCCTGACTACAGAGAGGAGCTACCCACTACAGGTTTCCTCTGGGCTGTTGTAACACTCAATAAAGCTTCTTTTCATCTTGTTCACCCTCCACTTCTGTGCATGTCTCATTCTTCCTGGATGCAGGAAAAGAACTTGGGCAAAGGTGCCCGTGGCCACAGAGATGTGCAGCCAGAAAAGTGATACCGAAAAGATCCCATAACTTTTTTTTTCATTTACGTTAAAAATGGCATTGACACTTTTATAAAGATTGTAGTAAAACTTTAGATTGCTTTGAGTAATATGGACATTTTCATAGTATTAATGAACATGAGAAATCTTCCCATTTATTTGTGTATTTTAAATTTATTTTTTGTGTTTTACAGTTTTCAGTACCCAGATTCTTTACCTCCTTAGTGGAATTTACACCTAAGTGTTTAATTTTTTATTGCTATTATAAATCATATTGTTTTCTTAATTTTCTTTTCAGATTGTTACTAATACATAGAAGTGCCACTAATTTTTAATGCTGATTTTGTACCCTGCAACTTTACTCAATTTATTTATCATTTCTAACAGTTTTTGGTAGAGTCTTTAGGGTTTCCTTAAGATTATTTTATCAACAAATAGAGAAAATTTCACTTCCACAGTGTGAGGACATAGCAAGAAGGCCTTCATCAGATCCTGATGACTTGATCTTGAAATTTCTAGCCTCCAGAACTGTGAGAAACATATTTTTGTATTTATCAATTACCCAGTCTCAGGTATTGTATCAGCATATAACAGACTAAGATAGTTCATGACAGTTATACAGTGATTAGTCTAATTACTATTAATGTTAATATTACTTAGTATATGTAATGTGAAATATGATAACACATGGGCATATAAAAGGACTAAATATCTGAGCAGATGAAGAACTTGGAGAACTCATAAAACAATTTTTTTTAGTTGCATATGTCTGCACTTGATACTGTTCTAGGTGCTGGGAATCTGATAGACTGAAAAAAGATAAAATTTTGGCCATAAGAAAATTGCATTTCTCAGCTGAAGAACATATTTCCTGTTAATCACTCCAATGGGGAAATCCTAAGAACAGTTGACAACTATGTTATAGTGTGATGAATACCATGAGAAGCCAGGGCACAGGGAGGAGGAATTCAAAATGAAGGGGCATCTAACCTGGTTTTGTGAGAACAAATTTATGAAAAGTGTCTAAGAGGTGGTAATATCTGTGCTAAGCCTAGAAAGATTTATTTGTTGATTTAAAAACTTTCTGCATAATACCTGTAAGGTGCCTGAAAGTGCTTTATGTGCTTACAAATGAGTTATTAATTTGATTAATTATCTTGACAAGTCTATGAGGTAGGGAAGGTAAAGAATATAGAGGGCTATATTATTTGCCCCAAATCGTAAAGCTAGACAGTGGTTACAAAGTGCATGCCATTAACTGCAATATACTATGCTTCTTTTTATAATGTTTTTGTAAAGCTGTGTTGGGGTGATCAGGAGGTCAAAGGAATGGGGCATAGGAGAATCAGTAAGCAGTCTATGAAAGTCTATAAAACTTTTGTCTTTACTGGAGCAATAAAAAGAACATGGTGGAAAGATCAAGAAAGAAAATAGAAGGTGATTATGAATTTTCTAGAAAGCCAGGTGAGAGATTTTGGTACTTTTGGTAGTGTGTTCCCAGTTGGCACTCATCTGGTGCTATATGACTACACAAAATAATGCATTATTGTTAAGGTAGAAGTATTAATATTTTTATAGACTCCATGATATAGATCTAATAACAGGGTTATGTTTGTTAAGGATATGCATTGCCTGTTTAATCCAGTAATAGCAATATTTAGATTCCCTCTCATGTGTTTTATAATTAATTGAGTTAGAAGTTTAATCATGGATATCTATGATTATGTCTTTTGTAAGTAGCTATACATGATATTCTTGTTAGAAATGCCTAGCACACTAAGGTAAAATGAGATTGCCAAAGGGTAATCCAAATGATAAAAATAGAGCTATACATGCTGCAAAAAATCTAATTCTAGTTTTTGTATTACCCTTGAGGAGTTTTATGTTTCCCCACTATATACCAACTGAACTGAACTAGGTTCTCAGTTAAGTATTTGTTAGTGCGTTTTAACACTGCTATCGAGATATCACCTGAGACTGGGCAATTTATAAACAAAGGAGGTTTAATTGACTCACAGTTCTGCATGGCTGGGGAGGACTTGAAAAACTTACAATCATGACAGAAGGAGAAGCAGGCACCTTTTTCACAAGGTGGCAAGTGAGAGGGGTTAAGTGTCAGACACGACTCTAACTGGTGCCCTATCATGCTGTTGCCAAACTGGTATCCTGGATGCAAGACAAAGTTCTCCCCACTCTTTTCCCTCCTCCAGCAGAAGGAAGGATTTTTTTTTTTTTTAAGCTATGAGTTGTGTAGGTTAGGGAAGAGGTGATGTAAGCACTCTGTTGGCTGCCCCAGCTGGTGTCTGAATAAGTTCCCCCCACCCCACCCAATCCAATGTCTCTGGGCCTAGTTGAGCACTAGGGCTCACCTAAGTGTTACAGTGTTTTATGGCCTATACTGACTTTTAAGTTCATTTATAGACACAGATCATTGCAGCCCTCAGTGGTGAGGTTTGCAGACACTCAAGTTTGGATTGCTGGGATAGAAGATTCCTCTCTGGCTAGGGCTGGTTTAAATGCTGCCTCTGTGGGCTGGTGTCAGCCAAGTTTGGTCCTGTTTTTCTTTCTGCTCTAACAAGACAGCATTGAGTTCAGTGCCTAACTACTGCTGCGTTCTCCCTCCCTCAATGCCCAGAGACATTCTCTGCACCAGGTCACTGCCGCTGGGTCATGGGGGAGGGGTGTTGTTGGCAATTCAGTATTGTTTTTTTTCTCTCTTCGGTACCTCTTTCAGCAATATGATAATAAAACCAGGCACTGTGAGGGCTCACCTAATTTTTAGTTCTTCTAATGATTTTTTTTTTTTTCTGTGTAGATTGTTGTTAAATTGGTATCTTTCTGTGGGGAGGGTGATTGCTGGAGCCTTTTGTTCTGCCATCTTGCTTAGCATCTCCGTATGTTTTGTATCCATTTATGTTTTGTTGAATATCTAGGTTGATTCTATTTCCTGACTATTGCAAATAATCCATAATAAACATGGGAACACATATATCCCTTTGACATACTAATTTTATTTCCTTTTGATATACACGAAATAGTATAATTGCTGGCTCATATGTTAGTTCCAGTCTTTTTTTTTTTTTTTTTTTGAGGAACCTCCATACAGTTTTCAATTATGGCAGTGTATGTGTTCTTCTTCATATACTTGCCAGCATTTTTTTACATTTTGTCTTTTTCATAATAGCTATTCTAATGGGGATAAGCTGATACTCTATTGTTGTTTTGAGTGGAATTTCTCTGATGATTAGTAATTTAAATATTCTTTTATATAACTCTTAACCACTTGTACGCTTTCTTTTGAAAAATGCCTATTCAGGTATTTTAAAATGAGATTACTTTTTTCACTATTGATTTGAGTTCCTAATATATTATAGTAATTAACCTGATGTCATGTGCATAGTTTTTGATATGGTGGGGATTCATATCCCAACCCAAATCTCATACCAAATTAATGACCCCAATATTGAAGGAGCAGCCTGGTGGAAGGTGATTAGATCATGGGATCAGATTTCCCCCTTGCTCTTCTCATGATTGTGAGTGAGTTCTCATGAGATCTTTTTTTTTTAAAAAGTGTCTAACACCTCCTCTTTCCCTGTCTTCCTCCTGCTCTGACCATGTAAGACATGCTTGCTGCCCCATCTGCCTTTGGCCATGATTTAAGTTTCCTGAGCCCTTCTCATTCATGCTTCCTAAACAGCCTGTGAAACCATGAGCCAATTAAACCTCTTTTCTTTATAAATTACCAAATATTAGTTATTTCTTTATAGCAATGTGAGAATGGACTACTACAGTCTTCAAATATTTATTCCATTATGTGGTTTGTCTCTTTACCCTTTTGATTATTTTATTATTGTTTTCTTTTCTGTGGAGAAGCATTTTAGTTAGATATAATCCTCTTTATCTTTGCTTTTGTTTTCTCTGCTTTTGAAGTCTTATCCAAAAAAACTTGTGTTTAATCCAATGTCCTAAACTATTTTTTCCATTTGTTCTAGTACTTTTATCACATTGGGTCTTACATATGTGTGTTTGATCCATTTTGAGATCATTTTGTATATGGTGAGAGATAGAAGTCTAGTTTCATTTTTCTGTATGTTAATACCCGTGTTTTCTCAACACCTGTTATTGAATAAACTATCTGTTCACCAATATATGTTCTTGGATCCTCTGTTTAAATAAGTTGACTCTAAGTCAATGGATTGATTTCTCTTCCTTTAATTTGTTTCATTAGGCAAAATACTTATTTATATGCCACTACCATGCTGTGTTGTTTACAATAGCTTTGTAATATATTTTGAAGTCAGGTAGTGTGATGCCTCCAGCTTTGCTCTTTTTTTGTTGAGTATTTATATGGCAATTCAGGGTCTTTTATGGTTTAATGTAAATTTTAAAATCTTTTTTTCTGTTTCTGTGAAGAATGTCATAAATATTTTGACAGATTACATTGAGTCTATGGATTGTTTTGGTAGTATGAATGTTTTAGCAATGTTAATTATTCATCCATGAACACAGGATATGTTTCAATTTATTTGTGTCCTTATAATTTATTTCATGAATATTTTATAGCATTAATTGTATAAATCTTCCCCTTTTGATTACATTATTCCTAATTTTATTTTATTTAGTTATTGTACATTGGATTGCTTTTTTTCAGATAGTTTGCTATTGGATCGTAAAATTATTATAATTTTTGATGTTGATTTTGTATCTTGAAACTTCAATGCATTTTTTAAATTCTAACAGTGTTTCTATAAAGTTTTTATTTAAAAGAAAGTCATGTTTCTGTAAACAGAAAAAAATAGCTTTATTTTTTTTCCTATTTAGATACATTTTATTTATTTCTCTTTCTTAATAGCTATGCCTAAAACTTACAGTTCTAATTTGAATAAAAGTGGTAAAAGTGGGCATTCTTGTGTTATTTCAGATATTAGAGGAATAGCTATCAACATTTTTCCATTCAGCATGATGTTAGCTGTGGATTTGTCAAATAGAGCTTTTATTGTGTTGAAGTACATTGTTTCTATGCTAAATTTGTTGAGAATTTTTATTATAAAAGGATGGTCTATTTTTTTTCAAACACTTCTACATTTATTAAAGTGATTATATACTTTTTGTCTTTCTTTTGTTAATGTGATGTATTATATTTATTCATTTCTATACATTGTACCATCCTTGCAAGTCTGGAATGAATGTCACTTGATCATCATGAATGATCTACATAATGTAATGTTGAATTTTGTTTGCTAGTGCTCTTTGAGGATTTTTGCATCTATGTTAGTCAGGAATATTACTGTACACTCCCATTTTCTTTTATTGCTTTGTTCTTGCCTAGTTTTGGTATCAGGGTAATGCTGGCTCCATATAATGAGTTTAGAAGAATTCCACCCTGTCCACCTGGCCCCATAGAATGAGGTTAGAAGAATTCCATCCTGTCTAATTTTTTGGAAATAGTTTGAAAAGAATTAATAATAATTTTTATTTAAATATATAGTAGAATTCAGCAGTGATGCCATGAGGTCCTGGGCTTTTCTTTTATGGGAGACATTTTATCATTGATTCAATTGTGTTCTCTGTTGGTTTGTTAAGGTTTTCTATTTCTTCATGATTAAAATTTGGTAGGTTGTTTGTGTTCAAGAATTTATCCATTTCTTTTAGACTTTCCATTTTCTTGGTATATATTTGTTCAAAATCGTCTCTAATGATTCTTAGCATTTCTGTGGTAACAGTTGTAATACCTGATTGTCATCTCCGATTTTATTTGGGTTCTTCGTCTTTTTGTTTTAGCTAGTCTAGCTAAAAGTTTGTCAATTGTATTTACCTTCTTAAAAATCTAGCTCTTCGTTTTGTTGATTTTTTTTTTACTCTTTATTTTGTTTATTTCTGAGCCAATGGTTATAATTTTTTTCATTCTACTAATTTGGGTTTATCTTTGCTCTTGTATTTTTAGTTAACTGAAGAATAATGTTAGGTTTTTAATTTGAAATCATTATTTATTTTTTGATATAAATGTTTATTGGTATGAAGTAGTCTCTTTAAACTTCTTCTGCTGTGTTCTATACATTTTGGTATGTTTTGTTTCTATTTCCATTTATCTCAAAAGTTTTATATTCTTTTATTGACCACTTGGTTATTCAAGAGCATGTTCAATTTTCACATATCTGTAAAATGCTCAAGATTTCTTTTATTATTGATTTCTTGTTTCATAGAAGTGTGGCAAGAAGATATTTGATACGATTAAAATCTTCTTAGATTTGTTTATACTGATTTTATAGCCTTATATGATCTATCTGAAAGAATGTTTCATGTGCAGTTGAGGAAAAAGTGTATTCAGTAGCTATTGAATAGAATGTTCTGTATATATCTGTTAGGTCCACTTGGTCTCAAGAACAGTTTAAATCCATTATATTTTTCTTAACGTTTTTTATTAAATTGGGTAATAAATGATATGGGTAATGTAAAATTGTTCTTCGTACACTGTTTAATGCATTTTTTGGTATTGTTATACTGAAATGAGGTACTATAATCTTTCACGTAAGTTCCTGAGTTCTTACGGTGGTTGTGTGTGTGTATATAGTTGTTTAAATTGATGTCTTTGTTCGAGGAAAATCCCTGGAGGCTACTACCCTACCATCTTGTGCTGCCCTCTCATTAAATAAGCAGCTCTTTAAATAACTTAATTAGAAAAAGCACAAATATGTGAGATAAAGAAATGAAAATTGGGAAATAATCATATAAATGGATAAAATCAAAACTATAAGAAACTAATATTTTCACCTCTATAGTAATAAATGTGAAAAATTCGAGGAAATAGATAATTTTCTAGAAAAATATACTTTACCAAAAATGACCATAAAATACATAGAATATCTCAACAGACTAATTTCCACAGAAAAATTGGTAAAATTATCCAAAAGATCATCCCACCTTATACAAACACAAGCAACAACAACAAAGACTCAGGTATTGGTTTATCTGGTAGATTCTATCTAACCTTAAAAAGCTGTTAAATTACTTCACAGCATAGAAGTAAATAGAGCCTGAAGCTATTTATTTTTTTAGGAAGCTACTTAAGACTCAGAACATTTCAAGCAACAGCACAAAACATAAAACTATAAACCAATCTGATTTAGAAAAATAATTGTAATACTCAAAATATTAGTTATTCAACAGCACTGTGAAAGAACAAATCCATATTGAGTAAAATTTGTTTCAGGAATGCAAAGACAGTACAGTAATAGGATACCTGATAATCTATCTCATTATCATAGTAGATCTAAGAACAATTTTTGATTGACTCTGTAGATGCTGAAAATCATACTGCAAAATTCAACAATTTGATTTATAAAAATAAAATAAGAATACATGGACATTTTCTTAATCTAATAAAATTCTTACACCTAAAGCAGCATTATGTTTAATGTGTAAATAATATATACATTCACATCGAAGTATAAAGGTAGATGAGAATGTTCACAATTATTCTTATTATTTCATTTTAACGTCAACATACTAGCTAACACAATTAGACCTATGAAAGAAATTAGATATAAATTTCAGAGAGGAATGTTAAACCATTCCTTTTTGAAAATGATAAGATTGTTTGTAGAAAATCCAAGTAGATCGAATTAAAGAATAATTAAAAACAGTGAATCAGTGAGGTACAAAATATTACAAAGAAATTAATAACTTTTGAGGTGGATCCAAGATGGCCGTTTAGGAACAGCTCAGGATTGCAGCTCCCAGTGAAAGCGCAGAGGGTGAGTGGATGCTGCATTTTTATTGCCCACAGGCTAGGAAATTCCCAGGCGGAGGAGCTCCACAGGTCGCCAGCATGGCTGTATCAGCCCGCATGGCTGTGTTGGCCGGCGCCGCTGCTTTGCCCCGCGCAGCTGCTTTGTCAGCGCCCCGGCACAGCAGTTCTTCATACAAGATACACTGGTCCGGGTGCCCTTTTGCCTGGCGATTGGAGCCACAGGAAGTCACCCATTCATCTGTTTAAAAGGGGGACTGAACAGGGAACCAGGACAGTAGATTCCAGGGCAAAAAAAGTGCCACAAATCTCAGTACTGCTGTTTAAGCCAGCACAGTGAGTCACCGCACAGGAAAACACACAGATCCTGGTGCCTCTTCAACACGGGACTGGAACACCAACTTAAAAAAAAAAAAAGGCTCTGAGGCAGGGAGCCAGGCGATCAGGCTCGGCTGGTCCCACCCCCACAAAAGAACAGCAATCAGAAACTCTCTGGATTGAGAGTTTCACAGCAAGCACAGCTGAACCCGGGACGGTCCAGCTCTGTGAGGGAGGGGTATCTGCCATTACCGAGGCAGCCCACCACTATGGAGGTAGTTTTCCAATGCTGAGGCAGCCCACCATTGCCAAGGCAACCCGCCATTGCTGAGGCAGCTCACCATTGCCGAGGCAACCCGCCACTACAGAGAGACTCCTCAACAGAGGCGGGCCACCATTGCCAAGGGAGTTCTAATTACACCCATATAAACAGGACTGCAGGAAAGTTCACTCGGCAGCTGGGCGGAGCCCACAGCAGCTCAGCAAAGCCTCTACAGGCAGACAGTGACTAGGCTGCCTCCTTGCTGGGCAGGGCAGCTCTGAAGGAAAAAAAAAAAAAAAGAAGGCAGCAGCATAACAGAAACTCATAAATAAAGCCCTAAATCCCTAAGACAGAGCACCTGGGAACAAAAAGTGGTTTATGAGTTCTGCTGCAGCAGACCTAAATGTACCTGCCCAGCAGCTCTGAATGAACAATGGAGCTCACAGCTCACCATTTGAGCTCCTATAAAGAATAGACTGTCTCCTCAAGCAGCTCCCCGACCCCTGTACATCCAAACCCGCATCACAAAGGAGAAATCAGACTGACACTTGGCAGGTATCTTTTTGGGACAAAGATAGCAGAAGAAGAAAACTGGTCACAACCCTTACTGTTCAGCAGCTGCTGCAGGTGATCCTCAGGTAAGCAGGGCCTGGAGTGGACCTCAGCAGACCTACAGCAGAGGGGCCAGACTGTCAGAAGGAAAACCAAGAAACAGAAATAACCTCATCATCAACAAACAGAACGTCCACTCAGAGACCTAATCTGAAAGCCAGCAACTACAAAGACGACAGGTGGATAAATCCATAAAGATGGGAAGAAACCAGTGCAAAAAGGATGAAAACACCCGAAACCAGAACACCTCTCCTCCTAAAAGGGATACACAAAGGCTCAAAATAAAGGGATGGAAGAAGATTTACCAAGCAAATGGAGAACAAAAAAAAGCAGGAGTTGCAATTCTCATCTCTGATAAATTAGACTTTAAAGCAACAAAGATCAAAAGAGACAAAGAAGGACATTACATAATGGTAAAAGGATCAAGGAAACACAAGAGCTAATGATCCTAAATATATACGCACCCAATACAGGAGCACCCAGATACATAAGGCAAGTTCTTAAAGACTTACAAAGAGACTTAGACTCCCACACAATTATAGTGGGAGACTTTAACACCCCATTGTCAATATTAGACAGATCAACCAGACAGAAAATTAACAAGGATATCCAGGACTTGAACTCAGACCTGGACCAAGCAAACCTAATAGACATTTACAGAACTCTCCACCCCAAATCCACAGAATATGCATCCTTCTTAGCACCACATCATACCTCCTCTAAAATTGACCACATAATTGGGAGTAAATCACTCCTCAGCAAATGCAAAAGAATGGAAATCATAACAAACAGTCTCTCAGAACACAGTGCAATCAAGTTAGAACTCAGAATTCAAAAACTAACCCAGAACAGCACAGCTTCGTGGAAACTGAACAACTTGCTCTTAAATGTTGACTGGATAAACAATGAAATGAAGACAGAAATAAAGATGTTCTTCAAAACCAACGAGAATGAAGACACAACATACCAAAATCTCTGGGACACATTTAAAGCAGTCTCTAGAGGAAAATATATAGCAATAAGTGCCCACATGAGAAGCAAGGAGAGATCAAAAATTGACACCCCATTGTCAAAATTGAAAGACCTAGAAGAGCAAGATCAAAATAACTCAAAGTCTAGCAGAAGACAAGAAACAGCTAGGATCAGAGCAGAACTGAAGAAGATAGAGACACAAAAAACCCTTCAAAAAATCAATAAATCCAGGAGCTGGTTTTTTGAAAAGATCAACAAAATAGACAGACTACTAGCCAGATTAATAAAAAAGAAAAGAGAGAATAAACAAATTGATGCCATAAAAAACGATAAAGGGGATATCACCACAGATTCCACAGAAATTCAAACAATCATCAGAGATTATTACAAACAACTCTATGCACATAAACTAGTAATCCTGGAAGAAATGGATAAATTCCTGGACACTTGCCTCCTCCCAAGCCTAAGCCAGGAAGAAGCCGAAATCCTGAACAGACCCATAACAAGGTCTAAAGTTGAGGCAACAATTAAGAACTTATCACCCAAAGAAGCCCGGGTCCAGACGGGTTCACAGCCAAATTCTACCAGACATACAAAGAGGAGCCAGTACCATTCCTTCTGAAACTATTCCAAACAATACAAAAAGAGGGAATTCTTCCCAAATCATTTTATGAGATCAACATCATCCTGATTCCAAAACCCAGCAGAGACTCAACAAGAAAAGAAAACTTCAGGCCAGTATCCATGATGAACATACAGGTATTGATCGGCTTACCACCTATGCAACTTATGACCATTTGACTTTATGACCATAATTGCTAGCCACAACTGCTCCTCGTCTGGAAGTGCAAACATTGCCCAGCTGGGCTTACAACAGTGCGGACCAGCTTCCGGCAGCAATACCATCTCTGCGTGCACCATTTCAACTGTACATATAGCCTACTCAACTCAACCTACGACCAAATCGTGTTACGACAGGTCCGTGGTCGTAAGTCGAGCACTAGCTGTAGATGCAAAAATCTTCAATAAAATACTGACAAGCCGATTGCCACAGCACATCAAAAAGCTTACCACCATGATCAAGTAGGCTTCATCCCGGGGATGCAAGGCTGATTCAACATATCCAAGTCTATAAACGTAATTCACCACATAAACAGAATCAAAGACAAAAAACACATGATTATATCAATTGATGCAGAGAAGGCCTTTGACAAAATTCAACAGCCCTTTATGCTAAAAACCCTCAATAAGCTAGGTATTGACGGAATGTATCTCAAAATAATAAAAGCTATTTACAACAAACCAACAGCCAACATCATACTGAATGGACAAAAACTGGAAGCATTCCCCTTGAAACCTGGCACTAGACAAGGATGCCCTCTCTCACCACTCCTATTCAATATAGTACTAGAAGTTCTAGCAAGAGCAATCAGGCAAGAAAAAGACATAAAGATTATTCAAATAGGAAAGGAGGAAGTCAAATTGTCTCTATTTGCAGACGACATGATTGTATATCTAGAAGACCACATAGTCTCAGCCCAAAAGTTCCTGAAACCGATAAGCAACTTCAGCAATGTCTCAGGATACAAAATCAATGTGCAAAAATCACATGCATTCCTATACACCAACAACGGATGTAAAGAGAGCCAAATAAAGAACGACCTTCCATTCACAATTGCCACAAAGAGAATAAAATACCTAGAAATAAAACTAACAAGGAACATAAAGGACCTCTTCAAGGAGAACTACAAGCCACTGCTCAACAAAATAAGAGAGGACACAAACAGATGGAGAAACATTCCATGTTCATGGTTAGGAAGAATCAATATCATGAAAATGGCCATACTGCCCAAAGTCATTTACAGATTCAATGCTATCCCCATCAAGCTACCAATGACCTTCTTCGCAGAACTGGAAAAAACCACCTTAAACTTCATATGGAACCAAAAGAGAGCCCGCATAGCCAAGCCATTCCTAAGCAAAAAGAACAAAGCGGGAGGCATCACACTACCAGAATTCAAACTATACTACAAGGCCACAGTAATCAAAAGAGCATGGTACTGGTACCAAAACAGATATATAGACCAATGAAACAGAACAGAGGTCTTGGAGGCAACACAACAGATCTACAACCATCTGATCTTTGACAAACCAGACAAAAACAAGCAATAGGGAAAGGATTCCCTGTTTAATAAATGGTGTTGGGAAAACTGGCTAGCCATGTGCAGAAAACAGAAACTGGACCCCTTCCTGAAACATTACATTAAAATTAACTCCAGATGGATTAAAGACTTAAACATAAGACCTAACACCATAAAAACCCTAGAAGAAAATCTAGGCAAAATAATTCAGGACATAGGTGTAGGCAAGGACTTCATGACCAAAACACCAAAAGCATTGACAACAAAAGCCAAAATAGACTAATGGGTTCTAATCAAACTCCACAGCTTCTGCACAGCAAAAGAAATAGTCATTAGAGTGAATTGGCATCCAACAGAATGGGAAAAAATTTTTGCAGTTTACCCATCTGACAAAGGGCTGATATCCAGAATTTACAAATAACTAAAACAGATTTACAAGAAAAAATCAAACAATCCCATTCAAAAGTGGGCAAAGGATATGAACAGATACTTTACAAAAGAAGACATACATGAGGCCAACAAACATATGAAAAAATGCTCATCATCACTGGTCATTGGAGAAATGCAAATCAAAACTACATTGAGATATGATTTCATGTCAGTTAGAATGGTGATCATTAAAAAATCTGGAGACAACAGATGCTGGAGAGGATGTGGAGAAATAGGAACACTTTTACACTGTTGGAGGGAGTGTAAATTAGTTCAACCATTGTGGAAGACAGTGTGGCGATTCCTCAAGGACCTAGATATAGAAATTCCATTTGACCCAGCAATCCCATTACTGGGTATATATATCCAAAGGATTATAAATCGTTCTACTATAAGTACTCATGCACACGAATGTTCATTGTGGCACTGTTTACAAGAGCAAAGACCTGGAAGCAACCCAAATGCCCATTGATGATAGACTGGATAAAGAAAATGTGGCACATATACACCATGGTGTACTATGCAGCCATAAAAAGGACGAGTTCACGTCCTTTGTAGGGACATGGATGAATCTGGAAACCATCATTCTCAGCAAACTGACACAAGAGCAGAAGATCAAACACTGCATGTTCTCACTCATAGGCAGGTGTTGAACAATGAGAACACACGGACACAGGGAGGGGAGCACTACACACTGGGGTCAGTTGGGGGGAAATAGGGGAGGGACGGTGGGGGGTGGGGAGTTGGGGAGAGATAGCAAGGGGAGAGATGCCAGATGTAGGTGATGGGGAGGAAGGCAGCAAATCACACTGCCACGTGTGTACCTATGCAACAATCTTGCATGTCCTTCACATGTACCCCAAAACCTAAAATGCAATAAAATAAATGGGAAAAAAATTAATAACTTTTATATGAATGCATAATCACCAATATGGTTATTATTGAAACAGAATAGAGAGTGTGATGGAACACGTCATGCCTTAACAATCACTATTAAACAGACTAAATGTATTAGATATATTAACACCAATAGGCAATTTTATATAAAGATAAATCTGTAAAAGCACTCATGAAGGACAAAAAAAAGAAGATAAGCAATATATATATACTACCCTAAATATAAATGGTCAAAAACATCATGTTATTAATCCTCCATAAACTAGTCTATAAATTTGATATAAACCCAATAAAAACACTAACAGTGTTTTATGGGAAGCTAGAAAAACTGATTATCATGCCTGTAGAGAAAAATAAACAAGTACATATAAAACATTCTGAAGGAGTACTGAAATGAGAATAATTATATGAGGATATGAAAAATATAAGATGGTAATAAATAAGACCTATTATATAAAACAGTCTGAAGTTTCCTCAGAAAACTAAAAATAGAATTATCATATGATCCAGAAATCACACTTCTGGATATACATTTTGAATAGCTGTAATCGAGAAATTAAGTATCCAAAATGCTCCCAAATTGGAGTTCTTGGATGATGTCACAAGTGAAAAATTTCACATCTGACCTCATGTGACAGGTTGCATTCACAACAGGTGCACAAGACACAGTTTATTCGTATCCTCAAGGGAAAAAAGATTTTCCAAGCTTCTTTCAGCTGCAGTATACCTTTTCTGTGCATTCCCAGATTCCTACAAACAAACATACCCACAAAATGCAATAAATTGTATGTGCATAGGCTACATGTACCAACAATAGGTTTCCCATGATACCCGGCATGGGGCCAATACCTACATGCTTTACTTATTTTTGCTATTTTTGGTTTATTCTCTGTTCTGTAGTTATAAAGATACAGGGTAAAATATCAAGAAGGCCTGCATATATTTTTATGGGTAACAGTGATAAAAGGAAAGCATTTATGTTTAATAAATAAAATTAATGCATGAATAATAAATATATTTTTATATAAATTATTTACTAATGAATATAATTTATTTAATTAATAAATAAATAGAAGAGGACGCATTTATGTTTATCTGTGACATAGAAAGTCAAGTTGTTGTAGAAACTAGATAGCAGTGTAAGTGTGAAATGTCTTATAGAAGAGTATGGTATTGGAATGAACACCATATATGATCAGAAGAAAAAGAATGCTAAACTTTTGATGTTTTAGGCTGAGAGTGATGAACAAAAGTTAACAAATTTTTAAAAACTGCATGAACTTAAAAATCAAATGAAGATCTATATTGCATACTGAAAGAGTGGATCTATGAGCACTGCAGTGAACACATGCCTCTTAAAGGTATGCTGATCATGAAACAAAGATCTATCACAATGAACAAAAAATTGAAAAGAACTAGAATATACATCAACCTAGTTTCAGAGATTTATAAACATACAAAATATTAAATTATTGAAATTTGTGGTGATAAAGCATCTGCTGATCATAAAGCAGCAGGGAAATTCAATGACAAGTTTACCAAGGTCATTGCTGATGAAAATCTGATGTCAGAACAAGTCTACAATGATGATAAAATATCACGTTTTGGAATTATTGCCCTAGAAAAACATTCACTACAGGTGATGAGACAGAAATTAAGGATGCAAAGCACAGAATAATTCTGTTGGGATTTGCTAATGCAGCAGGCATGCATAAGACTAAACTTCCTGTGATAGGCAAAAGCTTGCGTTTTCACTGGTTTTAAGGAGTGAATTTATTACTAGTCCATTATTATGTTAACAGAAGGGTATGTGTCACCAGGGACATGTTTTCTGATTTTTCTCCCAAACAGTTTTGGACCAGAAGCTTATGCTTACTGCAGGGAAGGTGATTGGATAATGACTGCAAGATTCTATTTCTTTACAATTGTTTTGCTTATCCTCCAGGTAAAATTATAAAAAATACTGTTTGTGCAATGTACCTTCCCCCAAATGTGACTTTTTACTTCAGCTGTGTCGCCTGGGTATCCTTACATAAATAAAGAGTAAATATAAGACACTTTTGAATAGTATGCTAGCAGTAGTGGACAGAGGCATGGGTGTGGAAGGTTTTCAGAAGGAGTTGAGCATGAAGGTTGTCCCATATGTTTTTGCTAACAATTGGAACACAGTGAGTAAAGATACAGTTGTACATGCCTGGCACAACCTCTGGCCTGCAGCTGTTTTCAGTGATGATGATAAGGACGTGACTAAATAATTATATATGTAAAGTAAGAACAAAATAATGTTTTACCTCCTTACATATACAAAACATGTATCCTCAGCATCTATCAGTAATATGGAAGAAGTGACTATCAAAGATGTTTTTAATATCACTAATGAAGTTCCAGCATTTCATTCATTGACTGTAGGTGAAATAGCCAAAATGACTCTTAATCAAATGATTTTGGTAATGGTGAAAATTAAGATGATATTGTTAACGGGGGGGGGGAGGGAAAGGCCTATAGATAACATGGTGAAAATATGTGATAGTCTTATTGAGGACTAGAATACTGTGCATACATAATAGAACAAGAAATTATGTCTGTTTATAAGATCAAAGAGACTTCTAAGACAAAAACTGTTATTAATGAGACAGATGACTCTGGAGGAAACATTTTAAAAGCCATCCAGCAGAATGCCTGCCTGTCCCTTGAGGACGAGGGCACATTTCGTGGCCCTTCAGCTGCTTCTGATGTTTCTTCTCTCCTAAAAAAAAAAAGAAAAAAAAATTCAATGTACTGTAAACTGTTAATCAAAACACAGCATCATGGGTGGAAACTAAAAGGCTGCTGTGGTTTGTTGTTTAAGTTAATACAAGTATTATGATGATGCTACTGTGCTATTTTGTAACACTGAACATAATATTTTTTCACTGTATTAACAGCATGTCATAATTTTTACTGTTAAGTATTTATATGTGAATAAATGTAAGAAAGTGATTGCTTATCAGTAGCATATAAATTTAGAGTGAGAAATGATGGTGATGATAAACAACCACAGATTTTCCACATGGGTGTGTGAGATAGTGATATTTTTCTTTCTGATGATTCAATATATACAAATGTTTGTTTCATGCATAAAATCATTAAAAAACTATATAAAATTGCCTTCAGGCTATGTGTATAAAGAGTATATGGAACAAACCTATTTGTATTTCAATGGGTTCCATCCCCTAGATATCTCATTATGTATATGCAAATATCCTAAAAATTGAAAAAAAAAAAATATAAAAAAAAAACTCCAAACACTTCTGGTCCCAAGCATTTTAGATAAGGGATGCTCAACCTGTATATCCAAAAGCAGTTAAATCAATATGTACAAAAGATATCTGGACTACCATGTTCATTGCAGAATTATTTAAAATAGCCAATATTGGGCAGCCCCCTGGCACCAAGCAGCCTGAAAGTGCCCCAGCACAGAAGCTAAAATAGCCAATATATGGAAACAACTCAAATGTCAGTCAAATGGATTAATGGATAAAGAAAATGTGGTGTATATATACATAATATAGCATGATTCAATCTTAAAAAATACAGTTATGTTATTTTCAATAATGTGCATAAATCTGGAGGGCATTATGCTAAGTGAAATAAGACAGGCATAAAAAACAAATACTGCATGCTCGCACTTACATGTGGAATCTTAAAAAAAGTCAGAGAAACAGAGTAAAGTGGTGGTTACTAGAGGCTAGGGGAATGGTGTAAATGGGGAAAGGGAAGATGCTAATCACAGGGTACAAAATTTCAGTTAGTTAGAAGGATTTAGTGATCTGCAGACAATAATTATTGCATGTTTTAAAATTGCTGAAGTAAATTTTAAATGTTTTCACCACAGAAAATATGTATGTAAAGTGATGGATTTTTAAATTAATTTGATTTAATTATTCAACAACATAAACATGTAGCAAAATATCACATTGTACTCCTGAAATATATGATGTATATAATTATTATTGGTCAATTAAACATTAAATTTTAAAATGGGAAGTTTGTTCCTGATACTTGGATAATCACAAAATGGGAATTTGACATCCAGGAGTGGACCTAAATGCACATAAGAATTTAGTATTATACAGGTGTCATTTGAAGTCAGTGGAAGAACATAGACTTGTTTTATATACAGTGTTAGAAAAATGTAAGTAACCTTTTGGTAAACAACAGAAGTTGGATTTGTACCTTAAATCATATATGAGCATACATTTTAAATGAAGCGGTAATTTAAATGTGAACATAGCTTTACTAGAAAACCAGAAGTAAATAATAGATCACTTGTATAAATTCGCTAAGTGAAAGAGGCCTTTCTTCTGCCTGCTTCCACAAGGACATAGTCCACATTTACTTACATTTTTGGACTAACTTTAATCTCAAAATCAAAACTTCATACACCTATTTCCTTTGTGTTGCTGTCATCTAGATTTAGATGCAAAGTTTGTTAAGCAAAGATTGTAAAAAAGTGTTTACCGGTCTTTCAATCTATTAATGGGTATCAGGAAACTTTAAAAAATGAGTTTCAGTTAGACTGCAAGAATAAGTTTTAGTGAACTATTTCACTACATGGTGACTACTGTTAATGATAATATATATTTCAAAGTTGCTAAATGCACAGATTTTTTTAAACATTCTCATCACCAAAAATGTTGGTAGGATGATGGATATGTTAATTAGTTTGATTTAATCTTCCTGCAATATATATATATAAATGAAAACATCACATTGTTTCCCGGAAATATACATAATTATCATTTGTCAATTAAAAGAGTAAAAAAAAAAAAAATCATGCTTGTAATCCCAGAACTTCGGGATGCCGAGGCAGGTGGATCACCTGAGTTCGGGAGTTGGAGAGCAGCCTGACAAATATGGAGAAACCCAGTCTCTACTGAAAATACAATATTAGCCAGGTGCGGTGGCGCGAGCCCCTAATCCCAGCTACCTGGGAGGTTGAGGCAGGAGAATGGCGTGAACCTGAGAGGCAGAGGTTGCAGTGAGTGGAGATGGAGCCATTGCACTCCAGCCTGGGCAAAAAGAGCAAAACTCTTTCTCAAGAAAAAATAGTAAAAAATATAATAGAAATGATTAATAAATGTGATTTTATGAAACACAAGCAAAACTTGTAAGGCCGAGATCAAAACGTAAAGCAATTACAACAAAGAAAGTACTGTGAATAAATTACAAAAAATGACCCAGAACTAAAATGTCACTTTTATTGCCAGGAAGATACTAATTGTCTTGATATATAAAGAGTACCTGCAAATAAAGAAGATAACCATTCTCACTTTTGATAAAAGAAATATTAGTTAAAAATACTTGAAATTTCTATTTTTAAACTATCAGAGGCTGGACACAATAGCTCACGCTTGTAATCCTAGCGCTTTGGGAGGCCAAGAAGGGCAGATCACAAGGTCAGGAGTTAGAGACCAGCCTGGCTACCACAGTGAAACCGTCTCTACTAAAAATACAAAAATTAGCGGAGCATGGTGGCCGATGTCTGTAATCCCAGCTACTTAGGTGGCTGAGGCAAGAGAATTGCTTGAACCCAGGAGGTGAAGTTTGCAGTGAGCTGAGATTGCACCACTGTACTTCAGCCTGGGATACAGAGCTAGACTTCATCTAAAAAAATTAATTAATTAAAAAAAATTTTTTTAAACTATCAGATTGGCTATAACTGAAAGTCTTGGTAATATACTTATTGGCGAAGCTTTATGTAAACAATCACTTTCATTTGTTACTGGTAGGAATACAAATTGGAATGAAATTTGATAATATTCATCAAAATTTCAAATACATATATTTTTTGTCCCAAAAATTCCACTCCAGGAATTAAATCCATAAACAGTTCTGTGCATGTGCACAATGAAATATTACATAATGTTACTTATTGCAAAAGTATTTATTAAAACAATGATAAAAAATCTAAATGTGAATTGATTAAAAAAGTAAATAAATCATGCTACATTTACCTATTGGAGTACAATCCTGTTTTAGGAAAGAACAGGACATTCTTTAGAAAGACAGTTTAATGCAAAGTTTTTGGCCATTGATATTAGAACAAGTCTTCTTGGGTTCCTCTCACAACTCTATCACTTATTAATTTTGTAATCCTGGGGTGAGGTCTTAGGCTAATTTTTGTCATGTATAAAATGGGGATAATACTAGAACTTACTTTATAGGATTTTCATCAACCTTAGATATATTAACACAATTCATATATAGTAAACACTATATAAGCATTAGCTCTTTCTGCCACTATTGACTTATAAAAGTCTCCAAAAATGATTTCAAGTAAAAATGTAAGTAAAGAACAGTGTTACAGTATGTTGCCCATTGTTTAAAAGAAAGAATGCAAGGAGACACATTTGTATTTTCTTGCTTATACATAATTAAACTCATATATATAAGTATATATGTGTATATATATATGTATCAAAGAAATTAGACTATAATTTCTAAAAAATTTGAATAAATCACTAATTTCTATATAAGAAACAGTAATTACATTTGGTGACGGGATGGGAATTGAGTAAATGAGGCACAAGGGTGGAGGAAGTATTATTAATGGATAGTTTAATATTGGACCATGTGATTGAAGCCCTGTTACAACTTGAATTGTGTCCCCTGTACACTGCCCCCACCTCCCAAAAAAAGATATGTTGACATCTTAATTCTTCAGAATGTGACGTTATTTGGAACTAAGGTCCTTGCAGACATGGTTTGTTAAAATGAGTTCATACTGGAGCAGTGCCAGCCCATAATCCTGTATGACTGCTCTTCTTATAAAAAGAGGAGAAGAGACACAGACACAAGGGGAGAATACAATGACCACAGAGGCGGATATCAGAGTTTTGCTATCAGAAGATAGAAGGCAAGGAATGCCTGGGACTACCAGAAATGAGAGGAAGCAAACAAAGGAATCTCTCCTACTTACAGCCCTCAGAGGACACATGGCCCTGCCAACAACCTAATTTTGGACTTATGGCTCCTAGAGCTCAGAACTGTAAGACAATAAATTACAGTTGTTTTTAGCCACCCAATTTGTGGCAATTTTCTATGTAGTTTTAGAAAATGGATACAAATCCCTAACTGACAATTAAATATACATATATGACATATATTATCTTGAAAGTTGTAAAATGACAACAGTTTAAATGAGTAGCAAACATAGACCGGACTTCTCACTTTGTATTGCATCTATCACTGCAAATGAGAATTTTATATACTATCAAGCTGAACTCTGTTAGGCCAATAAAAGTGTTCGCTTTTGAAACTTACAGAATTAACAAAATCCGGTAAATCTACTCTCTTCAGGTTGTACCTCACTTACTTATTTTCTGTATATATAATTTTATATCGATTGTGGTAAGCCTTCCCAAGATATTATGCTAAAGTCAGGAATCCCTTGTTAAATAGAACCTCTTTACAGCAGTCTACTGTTAAAGGTTAAAAAATAATTAGAAGTAGCAGGCTTTTGTAGAGAATTACAGGTTTCACATATTCGTAATATAAGACTGTGTAGTATTCAGGGATAAGGGATAATTTATTAAGATTTATTATTATCTCTTAAAAGCAAAAGGCATGGTCGAGGAGCCTGTTGTTAAAACCTGACTTGATTAATGGAGGAAAGAAGCCACATAAACAAATGAGTCACCTGGAAATAGCTAATCATCTTTGTGTGACTCATTATAAGAATCCTTTAATACTTGCAAATAACATACATTTCATATCATATTTATAGAAGTAATGTTGAATAGAATAAAAACAGTATAGCCTGTTTTAAAGTACCACTTTTTGAAAATTACTTTAGATGTTTGTTTAAACTATTTAAATAAATCCTTAAAGAAATGTTCTCCCATATTGGAAACCTACATTACATAAAAGCCCATAAATAAATTTTTCTATGCTTGGTGGTCAGCTTTCTTCATGAAGTATTGCTGAATCCCCAAATTCTAAAAAGTAGGGCAGCTGAGACATTGGCAGAGGAACACAGTCTACATTTTGATGTAATACTGGCTATTCAAGCTTTTTGATTGAAAGAGGGTTGTGTTATAGGAGAAAAAGCATAAGATAAGACAACAAGAGGCCTAGGTCCTAGACCAAGATCTACCTCTTACTACCTTTGTAAATCTCAGCAACATTGTTCTCATCTACAAAAGAGAGGTAACAGTACCAAGATACTTAGTGTTGTGTGTTTTCTTCCAATATAGATTATATGGGGACAAATGTAATAGTGAATATGAAAGTGCATTGTAATTCATATAAATTGCATGAAAAATTCTCTTTCAATTTCATAAAGAGACAATTTTTCTCTTATAGCTTTATTTATTTTTTAGATTAGAAAAAGAAATGGGTAACATGAATGCTAGCCTACCGTGTGGTATCCTGCGGTCAAAGTAAGTCCCCATAACATAGTTTTAGATAAATTTATAACATAGTATTTATCTATTTTCTCTTGAAACTCTGCAAGCTTCTATTTTGCATAATTATATTTCATTAATAAAATATAACATTGATAATAGCTAGAGAACGTGGAAAACCTCACCAGCATTTAATACAGAAATATTAAAGTGGACATAAACACTGGAAGCAGCAAAACACAATGGCACGTGTGTAACTATGTAACAAACCTGCACATTCTGCACATGTACCTCAGAACTTAAAGTATAATAAATAAATAAGTAAATACCACATAGAAAATAACAGGCACTCAAAATTGTTAGTAAAGCATTTAGAAATAAGTCTAAATAACATTAATATCTTATATCATAATCACATTTCCTATTTTCACAAAACAGTTTGACTTGTATTACTCTATTTCATTTTCACACTCATCATGCATAGTTATTTATATTAGTTTATGGATTAAAAAAACTGAGATTTTGAGAGCGTATCTAGGGTATCCTTGCTGGTAAATGACAGAACTGGACTAAAAATTATTTTTTCTATTCCCTAAACCATTGCACTTAGCATCAGGGTTGATTTATTCAAGAAATGTGTGGCCAGGCTTGGTGGCTTATGCTTGTAATCCCAGCACTTTGGAAGGCTGAGGAGGGTGGATCACCTGAGGTCAGGAGTTCAAGACCAGCCTGCTCAATATGGTGAAGCCCTGTTTCTACTAAAAATACAAAAATTAACTGGGTGTGGTGGTATGCACCTGTAGTCACAACCACTTGGGAGGCCGAGGCAGAAGAGTTGCTTGAACCTGGAAGGCAGAAGTTGCAGTGAGCAGAGATTGCACCACGGCACTCCAGCCTGGGCGACAGAGCAAGACTCCATCTCAAAAAAAAAAAAAAAAAAAAATGTGTATTGGGGTATATTGTATGCTAGCTTTTCTCCCTTTAGGTTAAATTTTTCTTTTACCCAACTGAGTTTTTGTTATTGTTGTTGATCTTAATGTTGTGTTTCCTTAACATAACAACATACATGACAATAGTTGAACATATCTGGTTATATTCCTACTAGCATGGTTTGGATGCTTTCTTTCTTGCTATATTTTAAACATCACAAATTTCTAAAAGCAAAGAAATGTACTAAATGAGCAGATATTTAAATCAGAGGGGTAACTAAGGAGTTAGCTATCCGGAAGACTCTGAGAGTGAAGGGCCCAAACTTGAGGAAATTGTTTGGGAAGAATGTTTCCTTCTGTGCACATCTGTGTGGTTCCCACCGTTCCACACAGATTGGAGCATCAGAGTATGGGACTATACATTCAATCTGTTTTAAAAATGCATGGATTGTTTTGGCTTTCCTGGCCTTATTTTGGTTACATATGAATTTAAAAACAGCTTCTTCTAATTCTGTGTACAATGTTAATGGTAGTTTAATGGGAACAGCATTAAATCTATAAATTACTTTGGACAGTTAGGGCATTTTCATGATACTGATTCTTCCTATTCATGAGCATGGATTATTTTTCTGTGTGTTTTTGTCCTCTGATTTCTTAGAGTAGTGATTTGTAATTCTCCTTGAAGAGATTCTTCTCTTCCCTTGTTAGCTTTATTCCTAGATATTTTATTCTGTTTGTAACAACTGTGAATGGGAGTTCATTCATGATTTTGCTCTTTGCTTGCCTGTTTTTGGTGTATAGGAATGCTAATGATTTTTGAACATTGATTTTGTATCCTGAGACTTTCCTGAAGTTGCTTATCAGCTTAAGGAGCTTTGGGGCTGAGAAAATGGGATTTTCTAGATAGAGGATTATGTCATCTGCAAACAAAGATAATTTGACTTCTTCTCTTGCTATTTGAATACACTTTATTTCTTTTTCTTGCCTGATTGCCCTGGCCAGAACTTCCAATACTATATTGAATAGGAGTGGTTAGAGAGGGCATTCTTGTCTTTTGCTGGCTTTCAAGGGGAATATTTCCAGCTTTTGCCCATTCAGAATAATATTGGCTGTGGATTTGTCATAGATGGCTCTTATTATTTTAAAATATGTTTCTTCAACACCTGGTTTACTGAAAATTTTTAACAGAAAAGGATGTTGAATTTTATCAAAGGTCTTTTCTACGTCTTTTGAGATAATCACACATTTTTTTTCTTTAATTCTGTTTATGTGATGAATTGCCTTTATTGATTTGTGTATGTTGAACCAACCATATATCCCAGGGAAGAAGACAACTTCATCATGATGTATAAGCTTTTTGACATGCCGCTAGATTTGGTTTGCAAGTATTTTATTGAGAATTTTTGCATTAATGTTCATCAAGAATATTGGCCTGAAGTTTTCTTTTTTGTATCTCTGCCAGGTTGTGGTATTATGATGATGCTGACCTCATAAAATGAGTTAGGGAGGGGTCCCTCCTTTTCAATTGTTTGAAATCATTTCAGTAAAAATAGTACCAACTCTTCTTTGTGCCTCTGGTAGAAACTAGCATCAGAGTGAATAGAGAACCTTCAGAATGAAAAAATTTTTGCAACCTATTCATCTGACAAAAGTCTAATATCCAGTCAACAAGGAACTTAAAGAAATTTACAAGAAAAAAACAACCCCATTGAAAAGTGGGAAAAGGATATGAACAGATGCTTCTCAAAAGAAGACATTCATGCATCCAACAAATGTATGAAAAAAGCTCAACATCACCGATTGTTAGAAAAATGCAAATCAAAACCACAATGAGATACCATCTCATGCCTGTCTGAATGGCAATTATTAAAAAGTCAAGAAACAACAGATGCTGGTGAGGCTGCAGAGAAATATGAATGCTTTTACACTTTTGATGGGAATGTTGATTAGTTCGACCATTGTGAAAAATGCTGTGATGATTCCTTAAAGATCTAGAACCAGAAATATCATTTGACCTAGAAATCACATTACTGGGTATATACCCAAAGGAATATAAATCATTCTGTTATAAATATACATGCAGATGTATGTTTATTGCAGCACTGTATACAATAACAAAGACATGGAAACCACCCAAATTCCATTCAATGATAGACCAAGTAAAGAAAAGGTGGTACATATACACCATGGAATACTATGCAGCCATAAAAGAGAATGAGATAATGTCCTTTGCAGGGACTGGATGTATCTGGATGCCATGATCTTCAGCAAATTAATGCAGGAACAGCCAACCAAACACTATATATGCTCACTTATAAGTGGGAGCTGAACACATAGTCACAAGGAAGGGAACAACACACACTGGACCCTGTGGGTATAAGGAAGAGCATCAGGTAAAATAGTTAATTAATACTGCATTTATTATCTAGGTAATGGTTGATAGGTGCAGCAAATCACCATGGCACACATTTACCTATGCAACAAACCTGCACATGTATCCCAGAACTTAAAATAAAAAAATAATAAAAGTCAAAAAAAAAAAAAAAAAAAGAAACAATAGATACTAGCAAGGTTGCAGAGGAAAAGAAATGCTTTTACACTGTTGGTGGGAGTGTAAATTAGTTCATCCATTGAAGATAGCATGAAGTTTCCTCAGATACATAGAACCATAAATACCATTTGACCCAGCAACCCCATTACTCGGTGTATACCCAAAGGAATACAGATCATTATATTACAAAGATACATGCAGGTGTATGTTCATTGCAGCACTACTTACAATACCAAAGACATGGAAGCAATCCAAATGCTCACCAATGATAGACTGAATAAAGAAAATATGGTATATATACACCATGGAATACTTTGCAGCCATAAAAAGGAATGAGATCATGTCTTCTGCAAGGACATTAATGGAGCTGGAAGCAGTTATCCTCAGCAAAGTAACACAGGAACAGAAAACCAAGCACCACGTGTTCTCACTTATAAGTGGGAGCTGAATGATGAAAACTCATGGATACATGGAGGGGAACAACACACACGGGGGCCTGTCGGGGGACTGGGGTGAGAAAGGACATCAAGAAGAATAGCTACTGGATGCCGGGCTTAATACCTAGGTGATGGGTGGATCTGTTCAGCAAACCACCGTGACATGTTTACCTGTGTAATAAACCTGCACATCCTGCACATGTGACGCAGAACTTAAAGAAAAATATAAAAATAAAATGCGAGGATCTATGCAAGTAAAATGAGATGAGGTTGGGGATGACCTGTTTTGTAAATTCTGAATGTCATTACATTTTTATTTGCATAAAGAGAAATAGTGTGTACTGGCCAGAACACTTAATTGAAAGCAACTGGTTTCATTCTGTGAGATGAGGCACATCTCAATCTGCACATATCACATCTGAAATACAGGAATATTGGGCATCTCTAGACAATTTTTAGGCAGTTTCGGGGTGTATGTGCCCTGTACAATATGATCTTCCTGATTTGACTTCCCTCCTCCTCTTTTTAGAACTTTCCTAGTGTGGCAAGTTCTTACATATCATTTATGAATCAGCTCAAATGCAACACCCCATAACATTTTCCTGACACCCCAAGAAACAATGCATTTTTATGAGCTTCTACATTCCAGCGTACCTGCCTCTAGTATTACGTAATTTTATAATCACAATTATTTGTTTTTGAAGGCTGCCTCTCCCCTCCAATTGATAGTTTTCTGATGGCAGGAGTCTGGCCATATTTGAATCTTTATGCCAATTACATTTTAATGTACCCGGTCTGGAGTAGGCACTAGATAAATGACTGAAATATCAGTTGAAATGGTAGTATTAGGTCCATCTTCCATGGAGCACTGTCTCCAGCAGTCTGGTCAATATATGCTAAGATATCTGCTGTGTGCTGAATAGCGAGGTCTACAAAACAGATTGTAATGTAATTTCTCTTCTTAATATGCATTCAGAAGGAATGAACAGGGAAATCTATGGGAAGTATCACTTTAATGTTAAAAGTAAGTGTCCATGGTAACTGTAAGGTCGACTGCTGCTTCTCTAAAAAGTTAGTGCCTGATTGCAGCTAAGATAATCCTTCATGCTTTTAAAAATGAAGAGTTCCCACTGGATGCAGCAGATATTTTGTATAAAACTGTGCTTTATGTAACAAGATGCAGCCTCAAAGTATGTTGGCTGAAGTTGGTTACTGAATTTTCTAAATGTATTATTCGAGCTTTCTTCTCATTAATTTTAGAAACATTTTAACAGGTGAGTCAAATCCACTGTCATTTAAAATTGAATAATCTTACATAACTTCTACCATTTGGCCCTATATAAATATTAACAGGGCACAGCTTTCAAATATCCCTCCAGAGTACCTAAAAGCCATACTATAGGAAATGTCAACTCAGATGTAAGTTTCTCCATACATATCAGGTTTGAGTTCAATAAATGAAGAATATAGACTTTATATAATTCATTGAAAAGGTGTTTACTTCTTGACTTTAATTTTTTTTTTTTTAATTTTAGGTCTGGGGGTATATGTGAAAGTTTGTTATACAAACAAGTGTCACGGGGTTTGTTGTACATATTGTTACATCATCCACGTATTCAGCTCAGTACCCAATAGTTATCTTTTCTGCCCCTCTCTGTCCTCCCACCCTCCCCACTTAAGTTGACCCCAGTGTCTGTTGTTTTCTTTGTGTTCAAAAGTTCTTATCACGTAGCTCCACTTACAAGTGAGAACATGCCATATTTGATTTTGTGTTCCTGTGTTAGTTTGCTAAGGATGATAGCCTCCAGCTCCATCCATGTTCCTGCAAAATATATAATCTTGTGATTTTTTATGGCTGCATAGTACTCCATGGTGTATATGTGTCACATTCTTTTTATCTAGTCTGTTATTGATGGGCATTTTAGTTGATTTCATGTCTTTGCTATTGTGAACAGTGCTACAATGAACATTGACGTGAATGTGTCTTTTTGCTAGAATGCTTTATAGTCCTCTGGATATATATACCCAGCAATGGGTTTTTGGGTTGAATGGTAGTTCTGCTTTTAGCTCTTTGAGGATCACAATACTGCTTTCCACAATGGTTGCACTAATTAAAGCTCCCACCTGAAGTGTATAAAGGTTCGCTTTTCACCACAACCTTACCAGCATCTGTTATTTTCTGACGTTTTAATAATTAGCCTTTCTAACTGGTGTGGCATGGTATCTCATCATGGTTTTGATTTGCATTTGTCTAATGATCAGTGATATTGAGCTTTTCTTAATATGCTTGTTGGCCACATGTATGTTTTCTTTTGAGAAGGGTCTCTTCATATATTTAGCCATCTTCTCTTGACTGAATTCTTACTTGAGCAGTTTATTCCCCCTTGGTTTGAGCAAATAGAATATTTAAGTCTAAAATCTTAACTCTGTGATTATAAAATATAATTTTGTTTTGTTCCAACTAAGAGTTGTCTTTTTAGAAATGCAAATTTGTTCCCTTGTTAGCAATTGCTTAGGGCAGTGAAACAGGTAATTAGAAGACTGATAGACCAGAGGAAAAAAAGAAAAACCATTTAAAAGCCAGCAAATGGAAATCCTTAGTGAGGGTTATAAGATCTGCTTCTGTGTGTTTGTATGTTTATGTGTGTTATGTGTTTGTGATATTTGGTAAATAAAGCTAGTTTTTAAATGGTTGGCAAAATAGAAATGAGTTAAAAATAGAAATTGTTAGATACTTGCTTGATGTCTTTGCTTTAGAGTCTCTGGATTCAGGGGTCTAGATAGGTGGCCATGATGATGTCTAGAGACATGTTTGTTTTAAGTGCCGAGATCAGAGGCAACAAGCCAGAATAAAGCCCAACATGGTCCTTTCTTCCCTAGCTTTTCCTGTTTTGCCTCCTGGCTATTTTCGGAGGTGTTGGATCTTTCAGGAATAGTCTTCACAACTCTGTCTTCTGTTCATAGATCTGCTAGGTGTCACGTGACTAGCTGGGACCTAGAATGACCGGAGGAAGACATTAGTGAGACAACCTGTGTCATAGTTTCAAAATTCTTTTCAGTAACTTAAAATTTTCAAGTTAAGTTATGTTAGATTAAGTAACAGATAATCATAAAATGTCTGAGTTACTTGTTAGTTAAGATATTGAAATATTAAATATGAGTTTGTTTACATACCTTGACATGTTATTTTTATATAGTATAGAATAGGTAGAAATATTTAGATGTTAATAAACAATTTGAAGAACTATCTTTCTAAAAATTATGAAATGGTTTTTAGCTACAAAAACTGATATAAAACAGTTCAAAATTACTTACTATGATTAGAAACTAATTAGGATTTCTAAGAAGCCCTTGCAATTAGGGTTATTCAGAATTAGAAAATACTACATATGAGAGAAACATCTCTGTATACAGAGTGTATGAACAAAAGCAAGATATACATTTGATAAGGAAAGTTATAAAGAGAGAAAAGTGTTGTTAAAAATTTTGTCTGGTTTGAAGTCACTTAAAGGCTCCAAAAAGGAGTTAAAAAATAGCTACACCAAGCTGAATATAGAAAATTGGGGAAAATATAAAGAAAAATATTTATGGAAATTTTGTGTGCTTCAAATATGACATATTTGATCAATTTATTTCTGAGATTTTCTTAAAATTAGTTTTATTGTTGATAATACACTAATAGAAATTTTGTTTTCTCTTTTAAACAAATTGTGTTTAGTATTAATAAGACACAGTAAAATATTACTGTTCACCTTCTGAGTAAACTGCGAAAAGGAAAAAAAGAGGCAAAAGAAGAGACAGATTGTTTCATACTTTCTTTGATCTTTTGATTGTTTTGAAGACTGTGTTTTTTAATCAAAGTGTATAAGGTTATTGTTTTTAAAAATCTTATAGTTAAATTAATGACTGTTGTTTTATGGTGACCCATGATCCTATTTTGGTCAACTGTTTTAAACCTTAAATCTTAATTGCTTAAATCTGATGCAGTTTATGAAAACTTCACAAGCACAAAATTCCTGGAATATAGTATCTTTAAGGAGGTTTATGAAAGTATGGAAAGGATTCTGAAAGGCTCTCTTGAATAAAGGTTTATGATAACTTTAGAATCAAATAATTTGAACTGGAAAAGAATTCCTGGAGCTTTAGTAAAGAGACTGACTTGTTTATAAAACTGCTAATCCAAGCAAGACAGCAATTGATTACCAAAAAAATACTTTGCCAGATTTTCATGCTAGAACAGCCAGCACTGAAGTTCTTTAGATATACAATTTGAATGAACTTCATGGTATAAATTAAATTTCCTATGATAACCCATTAGTTATTAGTGCCATGCACCTAAATTGGAGAAAAAACTAGTATTCAAAAGGATGTAAGTCCAATGTTAAGCATAAATTCATGGAGAACAGGGACAGCCTCCTTGTTTTTACTGATTCCTTAAAGATTTTCTTATTAAGAGTTCTGCATTCCAATGCTCATCTTGAAAACCATAAAATGTTCCAAATTAAATATATATATATATATTGAAGTGGTGACCTCTAAATTGCTGAAATAGCTTATGACCAACATTTGGTTTTTCAAACCCATATTCCCAGGAAGACAATGAAACCTCAGGTGCATTTCACTACCTGGTGGGCCATTTAAATGTTAATAGAGGGATTTCATTTAACTGTCAATTTTTAATGCATGTTTTCTTGTTGTATAAAAGATTTCCTATTAAGGAGAGCTGAGGTTATAACAGTAGATCATTATGTCACAGTGTATTTTTGCCAGATAAAGAAAACTTTTCATGGTTCACTGACTAAGAAAAGTCAACCCTTCACAATCTAGAACCCGAAGATTAGATCTTCTGGGAACATCAGAGAAAGACTGTCTTTGCCATCTACTCTGTAGCAAAGCTTTAGGTCTTCAAACCTTGGGTTTATAATCTCACAACTCAGAAAAGTCCCTCCGCACTCTTGGAACTGTACACCCATTGGAATCCTTAAGGTGAAGCTAACCAGTGATGTTTCTCTCCAGAAGAAGATGACATCCTTTCTGGGGACAGTTTTTTCTCAAGATTAGAGACTGAGACTTCCCTACTATCATGAGAGTCTCATCTTTCAATTTTTTTTTTCCTTGTGTATGCCTCTTTGAACAAGAGAAAAGAAAAAAGGGGTCTTCTGTGTGCAATTGCAGGGTATACTTTTATTTGTGAAGGATTTTTGAGACAGGCTTATATATGAATAACTTTATGCCTTGACAGATGAAGGATGAAGGTCTAATGTATGTGAGCAAAATTAATGTTACATACATTGCCTCATAATAAGTCAGAAACAGAACATTGGTCCACTCTTCTTAATCTACATTATGCATTAAAGAGAGCATTGCCAGAAAGTCTTCACTCTTCTAGAGGGCTTCATTTGTTAGATCCTTTTATTCATTGTTTTGAGTAAATGAGGCAATGATTAGAAATTTATCCCTCATGATAGGTTCTATAGAAAATTCTACTCTAAAGAAAAAAATTATCTCATGAATTTTATGCTAAATAATAGAATTGCTCTAGATTATTTACTGCCTCAACTGAGAAGTGTCCATGCAGCTGCTGGCACATGTTGTTGCCTATGGAGAAATACATCACATTGGGTATTATAGTGATTCAGTTGTAGGGGATTAACAAAGAGACTCTTTACTTAAAGTGGGTAGACTCCTTATCTAGCTTATTCTTTGATTTATCTGATTTTAGTTGGTTTGGTTCATGGGGACCCTGGCTAAGGAGCATAGTCCAAACTCTTGGTATTATCCTCATGATAGTCATAATATTAGTCTCCATGGTGCACTGCATTATCTCAAAAGCTTGAAATGTTTGCATGAAGGCATCTTTAGAAGGATAAAGTTGAAGAGAATGGAAAGAGATTCTTTTCACTTTAGAATGTTAATGTTGAAGAGAGTGGAATCTCTTTCCACTCTCTTCAACTGGAGTGACAAGAGCTGAAATAAATGTGTGACTATGAGGTGGTCACTGTAACTTTTGACTAATGTGCTGAGATCAGAAACTCAAAATAATAGTAACTGAGAGTGGCCCTAAGGTTCTAGGTTTTGGTCACGCTCTCACCTAAGTGAGAACTTGACCAAAGAGGGGAGTTTTAAAACCAATTATGAGGGGACACTGTTATGGACATGCACTAGGTCCCACAGATCAGACCAAACCAAAATGGAATCACTTATACCAAATGTGACATAATCAAATTCAGACTTTAAGGAAACACATAAATCCTAGCACATACTAGGTTTTGTTTTTCTCCTATAAACAGGATATTCCATAATAAAGAGGTATCCTCTACTCTAATATTTACAAAAGAAATAACCTCATGTCCTTGTTCTCACCTTACAAAACCCGCTGTCTGCTATTTCCCAGTGGGTTTCAAGACAAAATAAGTACTTTTATGATGGTGATAGTGACATCAATGGTTAAAGTTTTGGTCAATCTCTCAAAATTGCGAGGATGACCAAAAGGGGAGAATTTTAAAATGAAGCTTACTCTAAAGCTGCCTTCTTACATATACTATATTCAGCCTAAAGGTTTATCTGTACGTCATCAACTATAAATTAAATAAATTTGTAAACAAAGTTTAGCCTACTCTTATGCCAATTACCGTAGTTTGACCAATCCAAGGTGGCCAACTGTTCAAACCGTGTTCAAATAAGGCAAACACCTAGCTATAACCAATCCAGCTCTTTCTGTACCTTACTTTCTTTTTTTGCATGTCACTTTCCTTTGTCTATGCATAAATTTTCTGCCAATATATATCTGTGCTGGAATCACTGAACCTATTGTGGCTCCAGAGGCTGACCGATTTACAAATCATTCCCTGCTCAATTAAACTCTGTTAGATGTAATTCAGCTATTTTTTTTCTTCTAACAGAAATGAGCTTTCTCATTGTCTGCCTATAGCAGTTACAAAATTTATTTGTCTTCTATCCAAATCTTCCTCAAATCTAGATTAAATGTCAATGTATTTGACCCCGTTGTGAATGCCAAAAGGAAACTGGCATAAGGAATGCACATTTAAAAGAAAAATCTTTAGCTCTTTAATCACTAAATAAGAGTCTCAAAACTCATTAATTTCTCATAAAAGAAACTAATCATTAGCTTAGATTGGAGTAGTCAAAGATATCACTTATACTTACTATACGTACCACTGTTTGATCACTTTCTTTCACTCAGTTTCCTTTGTACCTTGATTCTTTAATGGCACCACATTATAGGGAAAATCTTCCTTGCTCACTTTTTGAACATAAAATAGAATTGTTCTAAATTTAGATTTCCCTCAGATCTATGATCTGTTTAGATTTGCAGTCTGTATAAAATAAGACCCATCCCCAGCTTTTTGTACCAGAAGTAAATTATAAAGGAATAAGAAATGACCTAGCTTCTCTGGTGAATTGATATTTTTCGTCTTTCATCGCTATTCTGCTTCAAATAGCTTATGTTTGAAGAACATTAAACATGTTCTGTATCCTCTGATTTTATAACATTTTGTACATTCCTGACAAGAGGACTCATCAGAAACCTGACAAAAGTCACATGCAATTTTTTCTTATTTTTCTGTTTAGTAACCTTCCTTTACATTTGCAAAATATTTTATAATTCAGAAAGCACTGTCTTGCACTTCTGTTTTTTTATTCTCATAGCAATTCTGTGAATTACTGAAGATAAGTATTATCATCTTTCATCATTTAAAAGAAACTAACCTCAGAAAAGTTTTAATGTTCTGCTTTAGGTAAAAATGCTAATACACAGTAGAACCTAGAGTAGAAACAAATTCTATACGAAAGTTCAAACTAAACACATATACTGCATATACGGATACATAAAATACACTGAGAGTATAATTCCAGTCAACAGAACTAATAAAAATTATTCAGTTTATAGGTCAGAACAACATCAAAATCCCCTAAAAATTTATTTTTGGTCCTGAGCAGTCTTCCTTTTCTGTTTTTTTTTTTTTTTTTACCTCAAGTAAAATACACAGTGTTCTGGATTTCAAAGAACTCTTTAATTGAAGTAGGATAAAGTATACTCTTTATTACACACTCAGAAAGCCCAGAAACTTTCAAACTCCTGTCAGCAGACAATCTCTAGGACTGCAGGAAACACTGCTACATTATAATCTGCTAAAATAAAGTGTTTTACAATAAACTATTACTGTATTTTATTAATCCCGTGGTCCTCTTATGGTCAAGGCTATGGATTAGGATCTTGGGCAAATAACAAATTCCTGAAAACTACTGTGAGATTCTATTTGACTTAACCAAGTCTCATGAATAATGATCCACTGATATGCTATAAGCTCACAAAGTAAGAAGGGCTTGAAAATGTATGTCCTTAGAAGAAGCTGGAGCTAGAAATATAAAAAATGCTAGACAACAATATCATGAAAGCTGTAAGTGAGATGGAGCCAAGGTGAATAATTGGATTTGAGGATTTCTATGTTCTGTGTATTTGGAGTACTAACTAGTTTTGAACTTTCATAATGTAAATGTTAATTATAAAAACTAAGGATAAAACAAAACCTTACCACCATCTCCATCACAACAGAAAAGCTAAGGATAACCACTGCACATTCAGAGATAAACTGACTAACTTCAAAATCAATACTGAGGAAAATGCAGAAATAAAAAATTCTGATCAACTCAGTAGGGGGGATTTCCAGAAAGATGGCTGAATAGGAACAACTCCAGTGTACAGCTCCCAGTGAGAGGGATGCAGAAGGCAGGTGATCTCCACATTTCCAACTGAGGTACCTGGTTTATCTCATTGGGACTGGTTAAAGAGTGGGTACAGCCCAAGGAGGGTGAGCCAAAACAGAGTGGGGCATCATCTCACCCAAAGTGCAAGGGGCCAGAGAACTCCCTCTCCTAGTCAAATGAAGCCATTAGGGACTTCTCCCACCACTCTGGCACTCTGCCCCAGATACTGTGCTCAAGTCTTCACAACACCCAGACCAGGAGATTTTCTCCAGTGCCTACAAGTGTCTCAGGTTTTCAGCATAAAACTGGGTCATTTGGGAAAACTGTGAGCTAGCTGCAGCAGTTTTGTTTTATTTTTTATATCCCAGTGGTGCCTGGAATACCAGCAAGACAGAACTGCTCATTCCCCTGAGAAAATGGGGGGAAGGCAGGGAACCAAATGATCTGGCTTGATGGGTCCCACCCCCACAAAGTCCAGCAAGCTAAGACCCACTGGCTTGAAATTCTTGCAGCTAGCAGAACAGACTAAGCTCAACCTGGGACATTAGAGTTCGGTTTTGGGGAGGGGCATCTGCTACTGCTGAGGCTCCTGTAGGTGGTTTTAACCTCGCCTGTGTAAACAAAGTCACTGGGAAGTTTACAGAGTGACTGGACATAGCTCTCAGCAGCTCGGCAAGGCCACTGCTGGCAGACTGTGTCACTAAACTCCCTTCTCACTGGGCAGGGCATCTCTGAAAAAAAGGCAGCAGCCTGTCAGGGACTTATAAATAAAGTCCTCATCTTCCTGGGACAAAGTACCCAGGAAAATGGGCCGTTGTGGGTTCAGCAGACTTAAATGTCTCTGCCCAGCAGCTCTGAAGAAAGCAATGGATCTGCCAGCACACTGCTGAAGCTCGGATGAGGTACAGACTGCTTCCTCAAGCTTGGATAAGGTACAGACTGCTTCCTCAAGTGGCTCCTTGACCCCCATGTACCCTGACTGGAAGACACCTCCAAACAGGGACTGACAGACACCTCATAGAGGAGAGCTCTCACTGGCATCTGGTGGGTACCCTTTTGGAATGAAGCTACCAAAGGTAGGAACAGGCAGCAATCTGGTTGTTCTGCAGCCCCCACTGGTGAATCCCAGGCAAGCAGGGTCTGGAGTGGACCTCCAGCAAACTTCAGTAGACGTGCAGCAGAGGGACCTGACTGTTAGAAGGAAAACTAGCAAACAGAAATAAATACTTTAAACAACAACAGAAAGGACATCCACTCAGAGACCCCATCTGAAGGTCACCAACTTCAAAGACCAAAGGTAGATAGATAACTTGAGGAAGATGGGAAGAAACCAGAGCCAAAAGGCTGAAAATTCAAAAAACCCGAATGCCTCTTCTCCTCCAATGGATCACAACTCCTCACCAGCAAGGGAACAAAACTGGATGGATAATGAGTTTGATGAACTGAGAGAAGCAGGCTTCAGTAGGTGGGTAGTTACAAACTTCTCCGAGCTAAAGGAACATGTTCTAACCCAATGCAAGGAAGCTAAGAACTTTGAAAAAATGTTAGATGAAATGCTAACTAGAATAACCAGCATAGAGAAAAACATAAACAACTTGACGGAGTTGAAAAACACAGCACGAGAAGTTCGTGAAGCATACACAAGTTTCAATCACTGAATCAATCAAGCAGAAGAAAGGATTTCAGAGATTGAAGATAAACTCAATGAAATAAAGCAAGAAGGCAAGATTAGAGAAAAAAGAGTAAAATGAAATGAACAAAGCCTCTAAGAAATGTGGGATTATGTGAAAAGACCAAATCTACATTTGATTGGTGTACCTGAAAGTGACAGGGAGAATGAAACCATGTTGGAAAACACTCTTTAGGATATTATCCAGGAAAACTTCCTCAACCTAGCAAGGCAGGCCAACATTCAAATTCAGAAAATACAGAGAACACCACAAAGATACTCCTCAAGAAGAGCAACACCTCTATGCAAATAAACTAGAAAATCTAGAAGAAATTGATAAATTTGTGGACACATACACCTTTCCAAGACTAAATCAGGAATAAGTCAAAACCCTGAATAGACCGATAACAAGTTCTTAAGTTGAAGCAGCAATTAATAGCCTATCAAGCAAAAAAGTCCAGGATCAGATGGGCTCAGAGCTGAATTCTACCAGAGGTACAAAGAGGAGCTGGTATCATTCATTCTGAAACTATTCTTTTTTTTTTATTATTATTATTTTTATTTTTTATTTTTTTTCCCATTTATTTATTTTATTGCATTTTAGGTTTTGGGGTACATGTGAAGAACATGCAAAATTGTTGCATAGGAACACATGTGGCAGTGTGATTTGCTGCCTTCCTCCCCATCACCTACATCTGGCATTTCTCCCGTTGCTATCTCTCCCCAGCTTCCCACCCCCCACCGTCCCTCCCCTATTTCCCCCCAACTGACCCCAGTGTGTAGTGCTCCCCTCCCTGTGTCCATGTGTTCTCATTGTTCAACACCCGCCTATGAGTGAGAACATGCGGTGTTTGATCTTCTGCTCTTCTGTCAGTTTGCTGAGAATGATGGTTTCCAGGTTCATCCATGTCCCTACAAAGGACCCAAACTATTCTAAACAATATAAGAAGAGGGAATCCTCCCTAACTCATTTTTAAAATTATACTTTAAGTCCTGGAATACATATACAGAACATGCAGGTTTGTTACATAGGTATATGTGTGCCATGGCGATTTGCTGCATTCATCACCCCATCATGTTTATTAGGTATTTCTCCTAATGCTATCCCCTCCCTTATCCCCCCACCCCCTGCTATCCCTCCCCTAGCCCTCCACCTTCTGAAAGGCCCCAGTGTGTGATGTTCCCCTCTCTGTGTCCATATGTTCTCGTTGTTCAACACCCACTTATGAGTGTGAACATGCAGTGTTTGGTTTTCTGTTATTATGGCAGTTTGCTGAGAATGATGGCTTCCAGCTTTATCCATGTCTCTGCAAAAAATATGAACTCATCTTTTTTGATGACTGCACAGTATTCCATGGTGTGTATGTGCCACATTTTCTTTAACAAGTCTATCATTGATGGGCATTTGAGTTGGTTCCAAGTCTTTGCAATTGTGAACAGTGCCACAATAAACATACGTGTGCATATTTCCTTATAGTAGAATGATTTATAATTCTTTGGGTATATACCCAGTAATGGGATTGCTGGGTCAAATGCTATTTCTAGATCTAGATCGTTGAGGAATCGCCACACCGTCTTCCACAATGGTTGAACTAATTTACACTCCCACCAACAGTGTAAAAGCATTTCTATTTCTCCACATCCTCTCCAGCATCTGTTGTCTCCTGATTTATTAATGATTGCCATTCTAACTAACTGGCATGAGATGGTATTTCAATGTGTTTTGATTTACATTTCTCTAATGACCTGTGATTACGAGATTTTTTTCATATGTTTGTTGGCTGCATATATGTCTTCTATATGTCTTCTTTTGAGAAGTATCCTTTTATGTTCTTTGCCCACTTTTTGATGGGGTTTTTTTTTGTTTGTTTGTTTGTTTGTTTTTTTCCTTAGGATTGTCTTGGCTATGAGGGTTCTTTTTTGGGTCCATATGAAATTAAGTAGTTTTTTTCCAATTCTGTGAAGAAAGTCAATGGCAGCTTAATGGGTATAGCATTGAATCTATAAATTACTTTGGGCAGTATGGCCGTTTTCACAATATTGATTCTTTTTAACCATGAGCATGGAATGTTTTTCCATCTGTTTGTGTCCTCTCTTATCTTTTTGAGCAGTGTTTTGTAGTTCTCCTTGAAGAGGTCCTTCACATCCCTTGTTAGTTGATTCCAAAGTAATTTATTCTCTTTGTAGCAATTTTGAATGGGAATTTGCTCATGATTTGGCTCTCTGTTTGCCTGTTTTTGGTGTATAGGAATGCTTGCGATTTCTGCACATTGATTTTGTATCCTGAGACTTTGCTGAAGTTGCTTATCAGCTGAAGGAGATTTTGGGCTGAGACGATGGGGTTTTCTAAATGTACCATCACATAATCTGCAAATAGAGACAATTTGACTTTTCTCTTTTCCTAATTGAATATGCTTTATTGCTTTATTTCTTTTTCTTGCCTGATTGTGCTGGCCAGAATTTCCAGTACAATGTTGAGTAAGAGTGGTGAGAGAGGGTATTCTTGCCTTGGGCCAGTTTTCAAAGGGAATGCTTCTGGTTTTTGTCCATTTAGTATGAATGGACGTTTGCTGAATAGAATGACAGTCTATGGCAGAAACAATATTTCTCACCTTGCAACACTGAAAACCCGTATTTCCCAGTGGCCTTTCCCCTTGCCTCTCAATGAAACCTGAATATATATTTTGGTGAAGGAAATGTTATAGAAATGAGGTTTTTGTGTTCAGAAACTGAGATTATTTAGTTGTTTGGGGAAAAAAATACCTATCTAAATTAACGCAAAAAACATACATTTCAAAGAAAATTTTTAAAAAACCTAGGCAGAAACCTAATGGAAAGCATAGCAAAATGAAAACAGATATTTTAATGTTCTTACAAAGTTGAGTACAAGCCTAAAAGCATTGAATGGGAATAACAAGTTTATTTTGTATTTGAAAGTCATACAGAACAAAAAACTCAGGTATCCCAATAATAATAATTTATATGCTGAATAATTGTTCATCAAAATATAAAATATAAATTTATATGCATATTAGAATTGACAAAATGTAATCATACTTGGAGTGCATTACACAGCTTGCCATATATTTGCTAAATCAAATTGGTAAACATGAACAATATAGATTTAGTGACTGAACAATTCCACAGTCCACAGAATAAAATTAAGTTCCACTTAATTAATGGAATGTTTTATGTGTAAATCTTTTTTCCATGTATCCATCTAATTGCAAAATTCCTTTCTGGCATACAGATATCAATTTTGTGAGTTTCTGTGAATTGTGCTACACAAAAATTTCAGTAAGTTCTAAAATTCAGATTTAATAAAAGCCACACATTGGGACCATAATGTGTTTATATTTAAAAATAATAATGTGAATTAAAATGAAATACCCAAATCAATAAAAGACAAATTTTTTTACAAAATTAGTTTTTAGGTCAAAGAAGAAATTACAACTATAGTTATAGATATTTATAAAAAGAAATCCAAGCAGAAAATTAGGTGTCAGATATTTTTCATGGTGTAGAAGTGGTGTTTGCTAAAATGTATCTGGCAAAGCCATAAATAGTCACAAGTGTTTAGTAAAATATAATTAGCTTCAATTGACTTCACTATAAAATAAAGCAAAAAAAGAAGCTATACTATCTAAACATTAAAAGCAATAATTATTAAATAGCAATGAGAAAATATTAAAGTATAAATTTAAAAAGATAAAACATAAAATTGATAAAAAAAATCTAGTATAGAATTAATTTTTGATACGAATATGTAGCTATATGTTAAAATTTCAATTAAGTAGTAATTTCTAGGAAAGCTGATAAATTGAAAAAAGAGATAAAACACATACATATAAATTTATAAATGTTAAATAACCACAAATAATGTAAATTATAACTAACTATGTAAAACCTTATGCCAATAAAGTTAAAATTCTTGAAATTGATGATGTTTATAGAAAAAAGTAATTGAAGCAAATGTTTTCAAGAAACAGAATAATTAAGTTATTATTGATTTAAATTAAGAGAAGAGAAAAAGGGTCACAATAAAAAATGATATCCACTAATGATATCCACTCCCAAGGTTTTATAGAAGGAAATTTATTTGGAGGTATTATGGAGTAATAAATTATCATCCATTTACAGTATTATAGGATTCAAAAGGCTGTGAGCTCTTTTTCAACTTAGCTCATTTTGTGAACCTAATATGTATTTGAAACAAAATACAAAATATTATTAATTGTTTTATTCTTATTTATACACACAGAAATAATTACACTGAATAAAATACTACTAATTCAAACACAGAGTTATAAATAAAGGACAATCAATTATGAACTAGTAGGGTGTTTTTTATTCTTGAAACTTCTACTTAATGTAGTTCATCACATCAAGAAAAAAGGAAGCAAAACCATATGATCATCTTGGTAGATTCCAATGCGGCATATGTAAAAAGAATTAGTATCTATTCCTCTTATAATATAGTTCATAAAAAAATATAAATATTCTTAGAGTCATAGGATGAATCATATCTATCTAAAATTTACTTATGAAGTAAATATTACAATTTAAAGATGGAATATAAAAGCGTTCTTATTAAATTCTAGAGAAAAAAGAGTATAATTCCTTTCATCTCTAAAATTTAACTTTGTAAGTTACATTTATTATAGGAAAAAATAAAAATAAAGACAAAAATTAAATTAATATGGTGTTCAATCTGGAAAATTTAAGGAAAATAACTTGACTTTTGTTTCAAACTACAAGATTCTCCATTAACATGGTTAGATTAAAAAGTGTTTTAAAATCCCACGCACATATATCTTATATGTAGATGTTTAATACATAATTAAATAATATTATGTTTTAAGTAGAAATAAAAGTATAAGTTCTAAGTAATTATAAGAAATGTAAATCACATATAGAATAAAAAATGATTTAATGATAAACGAATTGGGTAAATGGAGAAAATTTAGGTTGGAAAGACTGAATGTAATAGAAATATCTATTAGAAAAAGCTAGAAGCAATGACAGGTAGGGAAAAATATATACAACAAATCTAGAAGGTAAAATACACTTAATATATAAAGAGCACTTATGAAAAAGAAGAGTTCTTGTCAGTAATAAATATTCCCCAAGAATATATATGTTATATTACTTTACAACATCCTTACATTATTATTGCCATTGTACAGATAAGAAACTGAGCCACTTTAGACTTCATTAATGTGCCTTAGATTTTGCAGAAAGTTAGTGGTAGTCTAGGTGTCCAACTCCTCATGTGCCTGACTTAAATGCTCCTCTCTATTGTACTATAAATTAATATTTGTAAATTTATTAATATTATAGCTGACCTGATTCTTTCTGTACTTCTGCACTCACTGTAAATTAACGATTTTACAGGATAATGCTCTCTCAACACTAAAATCTTTATATTTAATCTATGTAGTCATGCATTTTATTTTTATTATTTTATTGCTTTTTAGGTTTTGGGGAACATGTGAAGAACATGCAAGATTGTTGCATAGGTACACACATGGCAGTGTGATTTGCTGCCTTCCTCCCCTTCACCTATATCTGGTATTTCTCCCCATGCTCTCTCTCCCCATCCCCCATCCCTCCCCCATTTGCCCCCAACTGACCCCAGTGTGTGATGCTGCCCTCCCTGTGTCCATGTGTTCTCATTGTTCAACACCCACCTATGACTGAGAACATGTGGTGTTTGATTTTCTGCTCTTGTGTCAGTTTGCTGAGAATGATGGTTTCCAGGTTCATCCATGTCCTTCAAAGGACACGAACTCATCATTTTTGATGGCTGCATAATATTCCATAGTGTATATGTACCACATTTTCCCTGTCCAGTCTATCATCGATGGGCATTTGGGTTGGTTCCAGGTTTTTGCTATTGTAAACAGTGCTGCAATGAACAGTCGTGTGCATGTGCCCTTATAGTAGAACGATTTATAATCCTTTGGATATATACCCAGTAATGGGATTGCTTGGTCAAATGGAATTTCTATTTCTAGGTCCTTGAAGAATCTCCACACTGTCTTCCACAGGAACACTTTTACACTGTTGGTGGGAGTGTAAATTAGTTCAACCATTATGGAAGACAGTGTGGCGATGTGTTTGGGTCCTTTGTAGGGACATGGATGAACCTGGAAACCATCATTCTCAGCAAACTGACAGAAGAGCAGAAGATCAAACACCGCATGTTCTCACTCATAGGCGAGTGTTGAACAATGAGAACACATGGACACAGGGAGGGGAGCACTACACACTGGGGACAGTTGAGGGGAAATAGGGGAGGGACGGTGGGAGGTGGGGAGTTGGGGAGAGGTAGCAAGGGGAGAGATGCCAGATGTAGGTGATAGGGAGGAAGGCAGCAAATCACAATGCCACGTGTGTACCTATGCAACAATCTTGCATGTCCTTCACATGTACCCCAAAACCTAAAATGCAATAAAATAAATGGGAAAAAAAGAAAATGTAGACTTTTAGATTATATATTTCTCAAAATAATTCAGTGAAAAAATAGAGTTAATAATCTAGCTCTAGCCTATAGGTGTGGAATGACACTCAATGAAGTAAAAAAAAAAAAAAAAAAAAGGAAACAATTTTAATTATTACTTGAGATTATAGAAAAGCTTTAAGCTTTAGAAAATTGGTAAAATTGCCGGGCGCGGTGGCTCAAGCCTGTAATCCCAGCACTTTGGGAGGCCGAGGCGGGTGGATCACGAGGTCAAGAGATCGAGACCATCCTGGTCAACATGGTGAAACCCCGTCTCTACCAAAAATACAAAAAATTAGCTGGGCATGGTGGTGCGTGCCTGTAATCCCAGCTACTCAGGAGGCTGAGGCAGGAGAATTGCCTGAACCCAGGAGGCGGAGGTTGCGGTGAGCCGAGATCGCGCCATTGCACTCCAGCCTGGGTAAAAAGAGGAAAAACACAAACAAAAAAAAAAAAAAAAAAAACCGAAAAACAAAAAAGATGAAAATTGGTAAAATTTACTGTTTTCTTCAGATTGACGGCTACTTCCTGTGTCTACCCCAAATGACAACATGCCACTGATTTGTATATTTTGTGCTGTTTAAAAATTTAATAATTTGAAGGTGTCATTTTTCTTTATCCCATTTTCTCTGTCAAGGCTGGGATTTGTTTCCAAACTACATGTGAATTTTCCTTTCCCTTGCTCCTTTGCTTCCCTCCCCTCCCTTCCCTTCCCTTCACCAGAAAATTATTGACCTTTAAATAAATGTTATTTGAAACTCTAGAAAAAGTGTAGCTATTTAGATATTTAGGCACTTTAAAAGCATACCAATAATACGAAATACTTTATTACTATTAAGAGACATTAGTGCACATAAACATGGTTCAAGACACCGTGCTAAAGATATACTATGTAAAAGAAGCAGAAAGATTTTTATTTTAAAATACTGGTAAAATAATTTAATACCGGTCCAGTGTCCAATTATTCTGAATTTGTCCTTGAGCAAATTATATAAATTCACTGGAATTTATTTTATCGGTAAAAAGTAAAGATAATACCTACTGCAAGAAGTTACTGTGAAAAGTAGATAAAGTAGTGCATTAAATATATGGCTGCTAGCACAGAGTAGTAACTGAAGAATTGACGAATTCCTTCTCCTTCATTGGACCTCACCAATCAGTTAAGGAAACAGAGTATAGATTCTACATGCAAATAATAAAACATAGCAGTTAGCATAGACAATGAGTCATGTGAATGGCATTTCCTCTGACACGACAATCATTCAGAGAAAATTTTGGGGGACTGGCATCAAAAGACACTTCTTGGAGAACACAGACTTTAGTCCAGAAATTAAAGGAAAAATATTAGAAAAATAACACAAAGTTGGCATGATCTTCCAAATGCAGCCCATTTATTTAATAGGCAAGACTTGGTGGAGATCCAAACAACAAAGCTTATTCTTTATCACCACATTTTAATAAATAAAACAACTGCTAGATCTTCCTTTGCTGTCCGCTTGATCTCATGGGGGATTTTATAGTCTTTCCAACCACATTTGTTTAATTAGAATAGTCTCATTTTAGAGGTGATTACATGTATTTATTTTTTATTTTAATATTTATAATTTAGGGGTTTGCATACATGGACATATTGCATAGTAGTGAAGTATGTACTTTTAGTGTAGCCATCATGCAAACTGTGTACATTGTACTAATTAGGTTATTTCTCATCCCTCACATTTCTCCCACCCTCTCACCTTTCCAAGCCTCTATTATTCCTCTCTCTATGTCCATATATACACAATATTTAGCTTTGACTTATAAGTGAGGAAATGTAATATTTGACATATGGTTTCTGAGTTATTTTACTTAAAATAATGGCCTCTAGTTTCATTTATGTTGCTGCAAAAGACACGATTTCATTTTTTATGGCTGAGTAGTATTCCATGGTGTGTGTGTATATATAAATATATATATAGCTAGTGCTCGACTTACAACCACGGTCGGGACCGCGGACTGGTCATAACACGATTTGGTCGTAAGTTGAGTAGGCTATATGTACAGTTGAAATGGTGCACACAGAGATGGTAGTGCTGTCAGAAGCTGGTCAGCACTGTCGTACTGTCGTATGCCCAGCTGGGCAACGTTTGCGCTGCCAGACACAGAGCAGTCGTGGCTAGCGATTGTGGTCGTAAAGTCAAATGGTCGTAAGTTGCATAGGTGGTAAGTCGATCAATACCTGTATGTGTATATATATATATATATATATATATATATATATGTATACACATAAATATGTGTGTGTGTGTGTGTGTATAAAATTTTCTTTTTCCTGTCATCCCTTGATAGACACTTATTTTGATTCCATATCTTTGCTCTTGTGAATAGCATTGTGGTAAACATATGAATGCCAGGATCTTTGTCATATAATAGTTTCTTTTCTTTATGTAGATGCCCAGTAGTAAGATTGTTGGGTAGAATGGTAGTTCTACTATTTTTAGTTCTTAGAGAAATATTCATAATGTTTTCAGTGGATGTACTTTACCACCAACAGTGTATGAGACCTTCCTTTTATTTGCATCCTCTCGAGCATCTGTTATTTTTTGACTTTTTAATTATAGCCAATCTGACTGGTGTAAATGACATCTCTCTATGATTTCGGTTTTCCAATTCTCTGCTAATTAGAGATGTTGAGCATTTTTTCATATGCTTGTTGGCCATTTGCATGTCTTCTTTTGCAAAGTGTCCATTTATTTTCTTTACCTACATTTTAATGGGGTCATTTTTTTTTGTCAAGTTTTTTTTTTTAGTTCCTTGTAGGTTCTGGATATTAGCCCCCTGTTGGATGTATAGTTTACATTTTATTTTTCCATTTGGTAGGTTGTTTATTCACTCTGTTGATTGTTTATTTTTCTATGCAGAAACTTTTCTATTTAGGTAAATGCCATTTTTCTGTTTTTGTTTTATTTGCCTTAGTCATGAATTATTTGCCTAGAGCAATGTACAAAACAGTTTTTCCTAATTTTCTAGAACTTTTATGGTTTCAGGTCTTACATTTAAATTTCAATCTATGTTTAGTTAATTTTTGTATGTAATGATATATATAGGTTCAGTTTTATTCTTCGGGATGTGGCTATTTTGTTTTCCCAGCACCATTTATTGAAAACGGTGTCCTTTCCCCAGTGTAAGTTTTTGTCAACTTTGTTGAAGATCAGTTGGCTGTAAAAATGGTGCTTTAGTTATAGATTCTCTATTATGTTCCATTGATCTATGTGTCTAATTGTATACCAGTACCAAAGTGTTTTGGTTACTATTTCCTTGTAGTATAATGTGAATTCAGGTAATATGATACCTCCAGCTTTGTTCTTTTTGCTTAAAATGCTTTAGCTATTCAGGTTCTTTTTTGGTCCCATATTAATTTTATGACTTTTTTCTAATTCTGTGAAAAATGATGTTGGTATTTTGATAAAAGTTGCATTGAATCTATAGATTGCTTTTGGAAGTATGGTCATTTTAACAATATTAATTCTTCCAATCTATGAACATAGGATGTTTTTCCATTTGTTTGTGTCATCTAAAGTTTCTTTCATGAGTGTCTTGTATACTCCCAGAATAAGCTTCAGAAATGAAAGAGAAACAAAGCATTTCCCAGACAAGCAAACACTGAGGGTTACCAGACTGATTCTGCAAGAAATGTTCAAGAAAGTTCCAAACATGATAATATGAGGTCAACAGTCACCATCATAAAAATACACAAATGTATAAACCTCACAGGTCTTATAAAACAATTACACAAGTGAAGCTACAGAACAACTAGATAATTAACATTATGACAGGAACAAAACCTCCCAAATCAATATTAACTTTGAACATAAATGAATTAAATGCTCCACTTAAAATGTACAGATTGACAGAATGGATTTAAAAAACCCATGAGCTGACCCTATACTTCTTACAGGAGACACACCTTATTGATAGCCACTTATATAATGAGGGTAAAGAAAAGGTAAAAAATATTTAATGCAAATGGAAACAAAAAGCAAACAGAAACACTGTGTTTAAATTGGACTTTAGATCAAATGGAGCTAACAGACATTTATAGAGTAGTCTATACAACAACCATAAGATATACATGCTTCACATCAGTTCATGGAACATTCTCCAAGATGATAAACCATATGTTAGGCCACAAAACAAGTATTAATAAATTTCAAACAATCAAAATCATACAAAGTATCTTTCTGGACCACAATGGAATAAATTTAGAAATCAGTTCCAAGAGGAACTCTTGGAAATTATACAAATACATGAAAAATAAACAAGGATGATTTTGTGGTCAATGACAAAACTAAGATAAAAATTTAAATGAAGAAAATATGATTCATTTGAAATGTATAAAAATGGAGACACAATATACCAAAACAAAAAAGAACAACAATGAAGTGCTAAGAGGGAAGGTTATAACTTTAAATGCCTACATCAATAAAATAGAAATCCCAAAAATTAAAAACCTAATGTCATGTTTCAAGGAACTTGAAAAACAAGAACGAAACAAATGCAAGATAGCAGAAGAAAAGAAATAAAGATTAGACCAAAACTAAATAAAATTGAGGACAAAATAAAAAATACACAAGGCCAGTGAAATAAAAGTTGATCCTTTGAAAACATAAATTAAATTGACAGACTGCTAGATAGACTAAAAAAGAAGAGAGAAGATTCAAATAACACAAAGAAAAATGAAAAAGGTGATACTTCATCTGATAGCACAAAATCACCTAAGATCATCAGAGACTACTATGCATATTTCTATGGTTACGTTTATTTATTTCAAATGAAAAGTTTATCATCATTCATTCAGTTACAATCATTATTCCCTACTCTCTAGCCTACATTTATTCCTGATGAGAAGTAGCATTACTAGTCTGAGACCTGTCAATATTTTTCTAGCCTCTCTAGTACCTATATTGCCCACTTTGTTCATAAGACACAGGAACTCTTTCCTCCTGTTGGTGAAAGTGAAGCTGGTGGCTGCCTGTAAAGTTCTTTTTGCTCAAGGTCTCTGGAGAAGGGTTTTATATTTTTCCAGAAAGAATAAAACACCAGGCTGGGTGCGGTGGCTCATGCCTGTAATCCCAGCACTTTGGGGGGCCTAGGCGGGCAGATAACAAAGTCAGGAGTTCAAGATCAGCATGATCAACATGGTGAAACCGCATATCTACTAAAAATAGAAAAATTAGCCAGGTGTGGTGGCATGTACCTGTAATCCCAGCTACTCAGAAGGCTGAGGCAAGAGAATTGCTTGAACCCTGGAAAAGGAGGTTGCAGTGAGCCGAGATTGCACCCTTGCACTCCAACCTGGGCAACAAGAGTGAAAGTCCGTCTCAAAAAAAAAAGAGCAGAACACCAGTCTCTGTGTCTGCCCATATTTCAGGAGACATGGGTCAAGTTATAACAGTAACTAACACCACTTTGGTCATATGACATCAATGAGAGTCTACTGAACCCTCACATTTGACTGAGGCTATGTTACTTATGATAAGAGGTAATAAAATGCTATACTACACCCTACTATACTAGTAGTCATCGAAAAAAAGATAATTGTTTCCTTTTATGAGCAATTTATTTTGAATGTCTTCACTTCTTTGAAATGTTCTATAATGGTGTGTCCATCAATTACCTTTATAATATTTGGTGCTTGGCACCCACTATCCTAAGAAGACAGCAAAATTTCTGCTTTGGTGCTTGAAAACATGAGGAAATGAAATAGAATGAATGAATATTCAGGAATGCCTGATTTCTCTATTTGGGCCATGGAACTATCTCTAAAGTTCTCAATGGGTTATTTATATCACATTTCAAAAAGTTGCTATGGTTCTTCTTTCTGCCAATCTTCTGTCAATTATTCACTCTTGCTTAGAGTATTTATTATTTATTCTGTACCTACTATGTGGCAGGCTTGGTGGCCGATGATGGGGCTACAGTACCATATCTAAGTTCTCAAAATCAAGTAGGAAAGGAAAAATACAAACAATTCAGCCTCTCTCAGAGTAGGGAACAGGGTGAAAGAGATGCATACAAACTGTAGGTCAATTAGGGCTACTGGAACAGTCAGAAAAACCTTCAGCACTGAGTAAGACTGACACCTAATGTCACACTTCAAGGAACTGACACTTCTCTTTATATAATATTACTCCCCTGAAGTTCCTGATATTTCTCTTAATGTGAATTAAAGCTATGTTTTGCTGAAAAAGTTCCATTCATCATCTTCTTTTTCTTAGGTTCTTATGAGCACATCATTTTCAAGAGTTCCCTTTTTCATATTTTAATCTATTTAGTCTATTTATGTTCTCAGTTTTCTATCTTTAATTAGTTCAATCTCTGGGCCTGTAGTGAAGTTAATTATATTGAGAATCTGTAGAACATATGGTTAGAAAAAAATTGCAGTAACAAGGAGTGCAGTACTCCCCACTGCTGAATAAAGGTAACTGGTTGAATTTAAACGTTCAGCTGACAGAAATACCTACTTCATATGTAAGAGATGAGATGGCACATAGAATGTCAAAGGCAGTGGGAAAAAATAAAATCTATTTCTACTCAATTCCATGGATTCAAGTTTAGGCTTGAAATGTTACTTTGAAGCACATGATATGAAGATTGCAACCTTCCGAAAAAAAAAAAAAAAAAAAAAAAAAAAAAAAAAAAAATTTAGCATATACATTTAGAATAGTTAATAGTAATACAAAGTTAATGGTAAATGAATTCTAGAGAAATCCTTTACAAATTATGATTGTATTCCTAACCAAATAATAAATTTATATGTGCTTGGCAGGGGTTTGTAAATTATTTCTTCTTTGATTTGTGGGTAGGGATGAGGTCAGGCATTTTTAAATTCGCTACCTAACGCTGAGAACTAGCTTTTATCCCCTGATCTTCTTACAAATCAAACTCTCACTAGTGCCTCCATCTAACATCTTCCCTCAAAATGCCCCAGACTAATATTGAGGGCTCTGGATGGTCTCCAAAAAGTAATTGAGAGAATAGAAAATAGAGGGTACAGAAATTACAATGAATTTCAGAAAAAGATGTTAAAATATTTTATTTAAAAGCTGAAAGTTCTCTGCTATTCAGAAAAGATTTCAAATGTAAGGCATTATTCTGATAACACACTGAATTGAACATAGTGGACTATTTATGATGTGTTGTTTTTCTGCTGCTGAGACCAGTCTTGTACATTTGGGAAAGAATAGAAGTTCAAAAGTGTGAGAAATCTATTTTGTTTTATAAATATTAATGGCTAGAATAGTAGAGCCTTGGCTATATAAGCAACAGTTATTTCTGTGACAGTTCTTGACCATTATGGGTACATGCCAGGCACTGTGCTAAATGATTCTGTATTAGTCTCTTCTCACATTGCTGTAAGTTTATGGTAATTTATGAAGGGTAGGGTAATTTATGAAGAAAAGGAATTTGACTCAATTCAGCAGACTGTACAGGAAGCATAGCTTGGAGGCATCAGGAAACTTACAATCATGGTGGACTGCAAATGGGAAGCCAGAAAGTCTTACTATGGCAGAGTAGAAGAAAGAGAAAGAGTGAAAGGGGAAGTGCTACACACTTTCTTTTTTTTTTTCTTTTTTTTCCCCATTTATTTCTTTTATTGCATTTTAGGTTTTGGGGTACATGTGAAGAACATGAAAAATTGTTGCATAGGTACACACGTGGCAGTGTGATTTGCTGCCTTCCTCCCCATCACCTACATCTGGCATTTCTCCCCTTGCTATCTCTCCCCAGCTTCCCACCCCTCACTGTCCCTCCCCTATTTCCCCCCAACTGACCCCAGTGTGTAGTGCTCCCCTCCCTGTGTCCATGTGTTCTCATTGTTCAACACCCGCCTATGAGTGAGAACATGCGGTGTTTGATCTTCTGCTCTTCTGTCATTTTGCTGAGAATGATGGTTTCCAGGTTCATCCATGTCCCTACAAAGGACCCAAACTCATCTTTTTTGATGGCTGCATAATATTCCATGGTGTATATGTGCCACATTTTCCCTATCCAGTCTATCATCGATGGGCATTTGGGTTGGTTCCAGGTCTTTGCTATTGTAAACAGTGCTGCAATGAACATTCGTGTGCACGTGTACTTATAGTAGAAAGATTTGTAATCCCTTGGATATATACCCAGTAATGGGATTGCTGGGTCAAATGGAATTTCTATTCCTAGGTCCTTGAGGAATCGCCACACTGTCTTCCACAATGGTTGAACTAATTTACACTCCCTCCAACAGTGTAAAAGTGTTCCTATTTCTCCACATCCTCTCCAGCATCTGTTGTCTCCAGATTTTTTAATGATCGCCATTCTAACTGGTGTGAGATGGTATCTCAATGTAGTTTTGATGTGCATTTCTCTGATGACCAGTGATGATGAGCATTTTTTCATATGCTTGTTGGCCTCACGTATGTCTTCTTTTGTATAGTGTCTGTTCATATCCTTTGCCCACTTTTGAATGGGCTTGTTAGTTTTTTTCTTGTAAATCTGTTTTAGTTCTTTGTAAATTCTGGATATCAGCCCTTTGTCAGATGGGTAAACTGCAAAAATTTTTTCCCAATCTGTTGGTTGCTGATTCACTCTAATGATTGTTTCTTTTGCTGTGCAGAAGCTGTGGAGTTTGATGAGGTCCCATTTGTCTATTTTGGCTTTTGTTGTCAACTCTTTTGGTGTTTTGGTCATGAAGTCCTTGCCTACACCTATGTCCTGAATGGTTTTGCCTAGATTTTCTTCTAGGGTTTTTATGGTGTTAGGTCTTATGTTTAAGTCTTTAATCCATCTGGAGTTAATTTTAGTGTAAGGTGTCAGGAAGGGGTCCAGTTTCTGCTTTCTGCACATGGCTAGCCAGCTTTCCCAACACCATTTATTGAACAGGGAATCCTTTCACCATTGCTTGTTTTTGTCTGGTTTGTCAAAGATCAGATGGTTGTAGATATGTTGTGTTGCCTCCGAGACCTCTGATCTGTTCCTTTGGTCTATATCTCTGTTTTGGTACCAGTACCATGCTGTTTTGATTACTGTGGCCTTGTAGTATAGTTTGAAGTCTGGTAGTGTGATGCCCCCCGCTTTGTTCTTTTTGCTTAGAATTGACTTGGCTATGTGGGCTCTCTTTTGGTTCCATATGAAGTTTAAGGTGGTTTTTTCCAGTTCTGCGAAGAAGGTCATTGGTAGCTTGATGGGGATAGCATTGAATCTGTAAATTACTTTGGGCAGTATGGCTATTTTCACAATATTGATTCTTCCTAACCATGAACATGGAATATTTCTCCATCTGTTTGTGTCCTCTCTTATTTCATTGAGCAGTGGCTTGTAATTCTCCTTGAAGAGATCCTTTACATTCCTTGTTAGTTGTATTCCTAGGTATTTTATTCTCTTTGTGGCAATTATGAATGGAAGTTTCTTCTTGATTTGGCTCTCTTTAAGTCTGTTATTGGTGTATAGGAATGCGTGTGATTTTTGCACATTGATTTTGTATCCTGAGACTTTGCTGAACTTGCTTATCAGTTTCAGGAGATTTGGGGCTGAGACGATGGGGTCTTCTAGATATACAATCATGTCGTCTGCAAATAGAGACAATTTGACTTCCTCCTTTCCATTTGAATGCCCTTTATTTCTTTTTCTTGCCTGATTGCTCTGGCTAGAACTTCTAATACTATATTGAATAGCAGTGGTGAGAGAGGGCATCCTTGTCTGGTGCCAGATTTCAAGGCGAATGCTTCCAGTTTTTGCCCATTCAGTATGATATTGGCTGTTGGTTTGCCATAAATAGCTTTTATTATTTTGAGATACGTTCCATCGATACCTAGCTTATTGAGGGTTTTTAGCATAAAGGGCTGTTGAATTTTGTCAAAGGCCTTCTCTGCATCAATTGAGATAATCATGTGATTTTTGTCTTTGGTTCACCCTTTCAAACGACCAGGTCTTGTGAGTACTGTATCATGAAACAGCACTAGGGAGATGGTGCTAAACCATTAGACACCACCCATAATCCAATCACCCCTAACCAGGTTCCACCTCCAACACTCGCGATCACAGTGCAACATGAGATTTCTGTAGGGACACAAAGCCAAACCATATCAGCTTCACATGGGTTTTCTCATTTAATCTTTGAAGTAACTTTGTAATTCAGTCAGGGATTGCATTCATTCCAATTTACAGAGGAAGACAGAGGTTTGGATTGTGCTGAATATTCTGCTTTCCCCTCCAGGTTCCCACTTCACTCTTCTCCACCTCACTCTGTGTCTGCAAAGGCTGGTTTCTATGAACTGCATCACCTGGGACTCTTACTCTAAGGTTCAGATTAGATTTGGCTTATAAGAGGCACTAGGTAGAGATTAGAGGCTGGAGGAGTAAGAGGTCAAAGTCTTTATTCCATTATTTCCTTCATTCTGGGTGTAGTCTGGTACTGACAGTGTTCCTCTACTGAATGCCACAGCTCCTCTCAGGTGGCTGTCTCCATAACCCCTGCAGGATTCTAGTGATTATGCCCTCATCTTACCCTTTCAAGCCAGGCATAATGAGAGTTTTATACTGTTGTTAACCCAGGGAATTCAACAACATTTGTGATTAACACATATTTTAACTTTGTCCACACATTTATAAATAGCCTTTATGTTAATTTCTTTCAAATTCTGTTTCTGAATGCCATCTGTCTTCTGCTGGACAAAGATCACAAAGCTAGAATATTATTTCACCATTTTATTTAGGTGCTTTAGGTGGTAAAAATGTAACAAAATTTACCTTCTTATCCACTTTAAGTCTATTCTTCAGTCGTGTTATGTATATTCTCATTATTGTGAAACAGAGCTCAAGAAGTTAGATTGTAAATCTAAAATTCTATACACATTAAACAACTCTCCTTTTGCCATTTCCCCCAGCCCTTAGTAACCACAATTCCACTTGGTTTCTATGAATTTGACTACATTAGGTACATCAATATTAGTGAAACAATGTAGTATTTGTCTTTTGTAACTGGATTATTCCACTTAACATAATGTTCTCAAGATCGATTCATGAACATACATGTACATGTGTCTTTATAATAGAATGATTTATAATCCTTTGAATATACACCCAGTAATGGGATTGCTGGGTCAAATGGAATTTCTATTTCTAGGTCCTTGAGGAATTGCCACACAATGGTTGAACTAATTTTCACTCCCACCAACAGTGTAAAACTGTTCCTATTTCTCCACATCCTCTCCAGCATCTGTTGTCTCAAGATTTTTTAATGATTGCCATTCTAACTGGCGTGAGGTAGTATCTCAATGTGGTTTTGATTTGCATTTCTCCAATAATCAGTGATGATGAGTATTTTTTCATATGTTTGTCTTTAGACCTAACATGAGTCTGTTGTAGGCAGCATGTATTATACTATAATAGACATTTCATGGCTATACAATTAATGATGCTATAAGACCCACTATGATTTGCAACCCCGGCCTGGGGATTACTGATTCTCTAGAAACCATGGTTGTCCTAGAGACAAGACAACTTTCATGAACCTTAAAACAAAGCTTACCCTTACAAGAGTACCTTAAAATCCCTTTAGGAAAGAAACACGTGGCAACTAACCTGGACTGAACATAGCTATAATAAATGGGAAAGAGTTCCCAAAACTTTGAGATTTATCTCCAGATGAAAACCCTCCTAAGCGGGTAATCATCTGACCCTTGATTGTATCTGGACCATACCTCTAGCTTTCTCCTGTTGTCTATCTTATATCAACACTGTCAGAGTAAACGTGGTACTTAAGACTCAACTTTGATGTGAATCAAACTGAAGGGGAAAAGTCACCATCGGAATCCACTTAACTAGGACCACCCAAGGACTCCAAATGTGACACTGCAATTAGAACTTTCTTTTTTTAAATCTATTCAGCCAATCTGTATATATATCTTTTTATTTTAGATTTTAGCATAATTATATTTAAATTAATTATTGATAAGGAAAAAATACTATTGTCATTTAAAAAATTCTTTCCTCTGTGTCTTATAGCTTTTTGTCCTTCTTTTCCTCTCTTACTACACTGTCTTTGTGCTTTGTTCATTTTTAGTAGTGATATATTTTGATTTTTACTTTTTATTTCCTTTTGTTTATATATCCTATAGTTATTGTCTTTGCAGTTACAGTTGCATAAAATATTGTAACTTTTCTAAACTCATAGTATTCTATTTTAAATCAATTATTATTTAATTTCAATTGTTTGTAGGTCCAACCTCCTTTATGTTATTGATATTACCAATTACATCTTTATATATTATGTACCTATTAAGTAGATTCTCTTTTAATTTTTTTGTCATTTAAGTTGAATGAATCAAAATTACAATAATATAGGTTACTATAATTTTGTTACTGTCTAGTATCCTTTCATTTCGACTTGAAGTACTCCCTTTAGCATTTCTTATAGAGCAGGTCTAGCAGTACTAAACTTCTTTGGCTTTCTTTTCTTTTCTTCTTCTTTTTTAGTTTTAACCTGGGAAAGTCTTAATTTCTCCATTTTTTGAAGCAAAAGTTTCCCAGATGCAGTATTCTTGGTTGACTGTTGTTTTATTTCAGCAGTTTATATACATCATCCCACTCACTCTTAGCATGCAAAGTTTCTACTGAGAAATCGTTGATAATTTTATAAAAACTTCCTTGCATGTGATGAATTATTTTCTCTTGCTACTTTTTAAGATTGTTTGATTTAGGCACTTTGATTGTAATGTATCTCACTGTGGTTGCCCTAGGATTTATTCCATTAAGAGTTCTTGAGCTTCTTGGATCTGTATGTCTATTTATTTCCTCAGATTTGGGCAGTTTTCAGCAATTATTTCTTCAAATAAACTCTGCTGCTTTCTGACTTATATTTCTGGAATTGTCATAATGCATGTGTTGGTTTTCTTGATACTACCCCATAATTACTTTAATTTCTCTTTACTTTGTCTTTTTGCTTTTGACTTGATGATTTCAACTGACCCGTTTTCAAGTTTGCTGATTCTTTTTTCTATCTCATCAAGTTTGCTGTTAGATCCACTTAATAAATGTTTCAATTCAGTTACTGTAGTTTTCAGTTCTATAATTTTTGTTTGGCTCTCTTTTATAGCTTCTATCCCTTTCTTGATATTCTAATTTTGTTTATACATTGTTTTCCTGACTTCATTTAGTTTTCTGTGTTCTCGTTTAGTTCATTGAGTGTATTTTGACAGTTATTTTAAATTCTTTGTCAGATAACTCTTAGATATGTGTTTCTTTGGGATTGGTTTCTAAAGTTGTATTTTGTTCCTTTGATTGGGCCATCTTTCTGTGTTTCTTTATATGACTTATAATTTTTTACTGGGACTGGGGCATTTGAAAAAGCAACCACCTATTCCAGTCATTGCATAATGTCTTTCTGCTGGGCAAAGACAATATGCAGTGACTCACAAGTTAGCCCATCTGGAGGTTCTAGGGCTTTTCCAACATTTTCTGATCACTTGCTCTCCTCTCATAAGTCTGAAGAACTGCAGCTGTAATGTGCTGCTCACGTCTGTTTTCAGTGGTTTCCAAACTGTGACATCAGTGCTGCCAATGACCTGAGTCAGGCAAGAGAGGAGCCAGAACCTTTCCTGTCCCTCAGACAAGACAGAATTTTAGGCATGTGTTTCTTTTTTTTTTTTAATTCCCCATTGATTTATTTTATTGCATTTTAGGTTTTGGGATACATGTGAAGAACATGCAAAATTGTTGCATAGGTACACACGTGGCAGTGTGATTTGCTGCCTTCCTCCCCATCACCTACATCTGGCATTTCTCCCCTTGCTATGTCTCCCCAGCTCCCCACTCCCCACCGTCCCTCCCCTATTTCCCCCAACTGACCCCAGTGTGTAGTGCTCCCCTCCCTGTGTCCATGTGTTCTCATTGTTCAATGCCCGCCTATGAGTGAGAACATGCGGTGTTTGATCTTCTGCTCTTCTGTCAGTTTGCTGAGAATGATGGTTTCCAGGTTACAAAAACAAGCAATGGGGAAAGGATTCCCTGTTCAATAAATGGTGTTGGGAAAGCTGGCTAGCCATGTGCAGAAAGCAGAAACTGGACTCCTTCCTGACACCTTACACTAAAATTAACTCCAGTTGTATTAAAGACTTAAACATAAGACCTAACACCATAAAAACCCTAGAAGAAAATCTAGGCAAAACCATTCAGGACATAGGTATAGGCAAGGAGTTCATGACCAAAACACCAAAAGCATTGACAACAAAAGCCAAAATAGACAAATGGGACCTCATCAAACTCCAGAGCATGTGTTTTTCTGTCTTCTTTCTTTCTTGAAGTAGGAATCCCAGTACAAGGTGTTTCCTCCAAGTTACTCTGTGCTTATGTTACGTAGGGGGAAGGGCTTGAATGGATGTGAAAAACTACAAATATTTTCACCTCTTTTCTTGAAACACCTTGTTGGTTTTACAGTGACCTTGGTGATGTGTTTACCAACTGTTTTCTATAGTTCTCATAAAGGCATTATCATCTATGTATTGTTGTTAGCTCAGTATCTGTCTCAGGAAGAAGTGCTTATAGCTTTTTAGTTTGTCTTATTGCTCCCCTGAGCTATGTTTTAAACTAAGTCATCTTTGGCTCCAATGTCGGTATTTTTCTGTACCATACTCCCTTCTCTTCTATGTAAGGCCCCCATATACTCCTTTCAGGCTTAAATTAATATTTCTTCATTCTCACTGTAGTCAATCAAAAGTAAATGAAATTTAGAAAATTAAGTGAGTGCACTGTCACAAATATTACCACAGATGAGTTTACTTATAAATAAAACTTCTGGTTAATAGCATATTATTTCTAAGAGTTTGTGTGTTACCTACTTTAATCAACAAATATGATTTGACATGTACAATGATGTTGATGTTGATTTAGAAAGAGATTAAGGGGATAATAACCTGGAATGGCTTGTAGGTTTGTGGATTATGCTGTGCCAACTGCAAGGTACTATAGCAGAGCCAAGGACAAACTGTTGGAGAACCCAGAAGAGAAAATGACTGCATCTTCCTTGTGACTTAAGTTCTTTACTGATTATACATCATTTGAGCTGGTTCTTGAAAGATAACTAGTCATTGAATAACTGCACAAAAATTTATAGATATTTCTGGCAGAAAACAATCTGGTTAAAGATACAGAGGGTTGAAAAAATGGTGAAGTTATTATCACAGCAGGCATGGAAGTAGGGAAAGGGCATAGTGTCAATTCATTAAATGATTAGTTTTTGAGTGTCAAGACAACTTGTCCCTGTATCTCTCATCATGATGGGGAGGTAGGGTAATTCTCCATGAGACAGGAGGCTCCTGTGCCAGAGGATTCTATATGAGACATTGCATTAACTTTTTACAGCTGCCCAGAGTATTTGGTTTGATCCGGAACATTTTATCTGTAGAAATCCAAGACTATGCAGTTAACTCCCTGCTCTATGAAAGTCATGCTGATCTAACTAGTAAAGGTCCAGTTAGAGCTAAGAAATTTGACTCTAAAAATAGGTCCAGGAGAAACCATCATAGGTGGAGGACCCCATGAAGGTGAAGAATTTAGTTAGAGTCAAATTAACTTTCTATCATGACAGGCTTTGTCTATGGGCTTTGTGAGATAGTTCCAGAGTATCCACATACTTGTTATTTGGCCACAATCAAATTACTTAAGCTCTGTGAGCCTCAGGTTCTTCATTTCTAAAATGGAGGTAATGATACCCTATGAGAAAGAGTTGTGTTGATGAAATGAGTTAGTGCATATAATGACATTTGTAGAGTGTGGATTATAGCACACAAAATAAATTATACGTTACCCTCACTCTACTTCACAATGAGTTATTTGTATCATTCAGATCTGTATTTACTTGACTCTGAATAATGTTTTCCTTTCCGCTGTTCCTATATGCTGTCTTAAAAAATGTCGGAAATGATGGCGCCTGGCTTTCATTGCCCTGGGAATTTCTTAGCAAGCATATGTTAAATGACTAACCCAAATTTTACATAGTTGTCCAGACTTCACTGGACATGTGAAGACTCCAGCTGCCTGCCATCCCCCAATAATTGGCAATAACCTGGTATTTTTCTTCTTGAAATCCAAGCTTTTTCCACTAACTAGTAAAGCTAAGCAAAAATGTTGAATCAGATGTCAAAAAGTATTTTCTGAACTTAGGACCATTAAATGAATCTTTGTTAGTAGACAATATGAAACATAGTTATTAATACATGTTATAAGTGAATTATAAATCTAATGGTTTTCTTCTAAAACTCGTAAAACAATGTTTAAATATAAAGATTCCATTGCCCTAGCATGTCTCTTACACATGAATGACTTACCCTTTGTCTTCAACTTCAACTTTAAAGAAGACTTTTACAATAGAAGCCCTCTGAATGCCTTTAGATTATAATTAGCCACTGCTTTCCCAACCCCTCCAAACTGGGGTCAGTACTATTACTTCTAATTTCCAGATCAGGAGTACCTGTCTATCTCACCTTACTGAGTTATCCTAGTCAGGACTGGAACTAGATCTGTGAGCATGACCACATTCCTTTTAGAGTCTGGAATTTGTCATTTTATACCAGTCATAGCATGTTGTTTGCAAGCCCTGTAGCTAGATCTGTGTGGTCTTGGAGTCACAAACTTTCCCCAGTGTCTTCTCCACTACCATACTCACCCATCTGTATTATTAACTTTCAGTGTTGTCTTAAAAAAAAAAAAAGAAAAGAAAACCTCTTCTCTTACTAAATAGCCACCTCTTTTATGTAATAAAATTCCAACAGCTTGACTGGAAACCTGGTATTCTGCTTAGGTCTTACAAACAACCTATCTCAAGAAACTAGATCAACATTGTATGTGTAAGTTTCTACTACAAATGGAGAGTATAGCCCAGTGGCCAAGAGCTTAGAACATGAAACCAGAGGCATCTGTATGAATTTCAGCTGTACAACTTGGCTTAAATAATCTCTTTAAGCCCTATTTTTCTCACATGCACAGTAGAGATAATACTATTTTCATAGGCTTGTTTGAGGACTGAATGAGTTAATGAAGATGGCACACCTAAAATAGTACCCAACATATAGTAACTGCATATTGATATGAACTAGTAAAATGCACTGACTACACAAAACCATGGTATTTCATCCATTTACTTTTGAGAATCTCCTAAAACCTAGAAATTTTAACTGTTATGAACCCTTCACCTCCTCCAGATTATATATTCCCTACTTTCAAAAAATTTCCATATGCTTTATTTGACTTTTTGACATAGGAATTGAACTGATCCAGTATTTGTGTCTCACAACACCTGCTCTACACATATTATTCTTCCTTTCTGTTGCATGAGAGCTTAGGGTTTTCTTCAGTGCCTGCCTAAGTGATAACAGATGTGGAACTTATAATCATGATACTTGTCCTGAAAACATGTTGAACCATAGGGCACTATTCAGAGTATGTCCCTCAAAGCTAGGTAAAAAATTAGCATACCTACTTATGAGAATAGATATTTTTGTGCTTTCTGAGAAGAATAAAACATATAGATTGTATAATTTGCTAAATATAATCTTTTAGATTATTAAGACTTACTAGTGAGAAGGCAGAAAAGAAGGTATCCCTGCCATCCTTTCTTCCCAACATTCTACTGAAATTCAAGGAAAGATGACCAGAAACAGATGATAAAACACAGAATAGAGCAGTCCATATGTTTAAAGTACTATATAGGCAGAAGGTCCACTAAATGTATGTTTCATGAAAAGGATTGAAAGATGCTTGAAGAAGAGAGGAGGAGCTGTTTCCTTACATTTGTTATTATAGACACTCCAGATGCAACTGTGTCAAGGGAACAACATAGGGTGAACGCACCTCTCAGTATGCTTATGATGATCCCAGTTTTCAATTGTTATTTTGGCCTAATTACTAATAATGCTCCTTTCCCTCTCAATAGGGTCCTAGTTTGAATGATATATAGTCACTGTAGGACTACAGTGTCTTAATAAATTATGTAACATTTATTAATGGCCATTAGTATATATTTATACATATTTTAACAAGTAGTTTAGACAGATGTTAACTATTAAATATTTTATTTACCTTAGAGTCACATAATATCCCCCTCATTGCCAGTAAATTATTTCAGCCCACATGAAAAGTATAGACATTTCTGGTGACACTATCAATTCTGATCTAGCCAGTTTGTTTCTCTCCCCATCAGCACTTTCTCAGATATTGCAACTTTAAAACAACATGACAGGAAAAGTAAGGCAGAAAGTGCATAATCACCATGAGAAAATAATTTTAATTCCTCAAAAAGGTTTTATTTCTCTTAAGAATGGTGAAAATTTAGACATTATACTTGTTTGCAAGAGCAAAGTATATCATCTATGAAATAAAAAGAGTAAGAAAAATAATAAAGATCAGACTGAGATAAAGAAAAATGTACAAATGGATGGCCAAAACAAGCAAATGATGACACATGAAAATAATTCATAACAGCAAAATATAAATTCTCATTGAAGGCAATGATTAGAATAATGTAAAATAAATTCTATCAGTAAAGTAGAAGAAAATATAAGAATTTGCAATAACAAATGATTCACTGCATAACTACCCACAGAGTGGGATAAAATATCTGCAAATTATATATTACATAAGGGACTAATATTTAGAATATGTAGAGAATTCCAAAAATTCAGCAACAGCAAAAACAACAACAACAAAAAAGATTCAAAATGGGCAAAGGACTTGAACAGGCATTTCTCCAAAGAAGTTATATGTGGACAAAAATTTTGTGGATAAGACCTGAAAAGCACAGGCAACCAAAGGAAGAATTGACAAATAGGATCAGGTCAAGCCAAAAGTCTTCTGCACAGTGGAAAAAAAATCAATCAATAAAGTGAAAAGACAACCCACCGAATGGGAGAATATAACTGCAATCTACCCATCTGACAAGAGATTAATAACCAGAATGTATAAGGAGCTCATACAACTCAACAAAAAAAGAAAACACAACTAATGTGTTTTAAAAATCAGCAAAAGATCTGAATACACATTTTTCTAAAAAGGACATACAAATGGCCAATTGATGTATAAAAAATTGCTCAACATCACTAATCATAAGGGAAATGCAAATCAGAAATAAAATGATATATCATCTTACCTCAGTTAAAATGGCTTTTATTAAAAATTCGGGCTATAACTAATGCTGATGAGAAAGTGGATAAAAAGGAAATTTGGACGCTGCTGGTGGAAATGTAAATTAGTACAACCACTATGAAAAATAGTAAATTAGTACTTCCATTATGGAGGTTCTCAAAAAACTAAAACTAGAACCACCATATGATCCAGCAATCCCATGGATAGGCATTCAATAGAAAGAAAATCATTGTATCCAAAAGATATCCACACTCCTATGTTTATTGCAGCAATATTCACAGTAATTAATATATGGTTTCAACCAAAATGTCAACCAATGGATAAAATGTGACATGTATACACAAATTGGATGCTTAATGCCACATTTCTTTTTTTTTTTTTTTTAACTTGTATTTTAATTTCAGAGGTATATCTTCAGGTTTGTTACATATGTAAACTTGTGTCATGGGGGTTTGTTGTAAAAATTACTTCATCACCAAGGTATTAACCTTAGTACTATTAATTATTTTTCCTGATCTTCTCCGTCTTCCCACAATAGCCTTCTTATAGGCTCCAGTGTGTGTTGTTTCCCTCTATGTGTCCATGTGTTCTCATCATTTAGCTCCCACTTATAAGTGAGAACATGCAGTATTTGTATTTTTCCTGTTATAGTTTGCTAAGGATAATGGCCTTCAACTCCATCTATATCTCTACAAAGGACATGATTTCATTCCTTTTTATGGTTGCATAGTATTCTGTAGTGATATGCACCACATTTTCTGTATCCAGTTTATTATTGATGGGCATTGAGATTGATTCCATGTCTATGCTATTGTTAATAGTGTTGCATTGAACATACATGTGCATATGTCTTTAAAATCAAATGATTTATATTTTTTAGGTGCATATCCAGTAATGGGATTGCTAGGTAAAATAGTAGTCTGTCTTTAGGTCTTTGAGTAATTGCTACACTGTCTTCCACAATGGTTGAACTAACTTACACTCACCTTTTAGGTGGGGCCCTTTTAGCCACAGCTGGAGCTGGAGAAGTTAGGAAGCAGAAAGTAGTGTCCCAAGGTTGTGCAAGGCAGTGGGGCCCTTGGCCTGGCCCAGGAAACCATTCTTCCCTTCTAGGCATCTGGGTCTGTTATGGAATGGGCTGCTGCAAAGGTCTCTCATATGCCTTTGAGGTCTTTACCCCATTGTCTTGGCTATTAGCACTTGGCTACCCTTTACTTTTGCAAATATCGACAGCTGGCTTGAATACTTGAATTCTGCCTGTGAAAATGGGTTTTTCTTTTCTATTATGTAGGCTGGCTGCAAATTTTCCAAACTGTATGCTCTGCTTTCCTTTTAAATATAAGTTCCAGATTCAGACCATCACTTTGCTCACATATATGAGCATATGTCGTTACAAGCAGTCAGGCTATATATTTTAATGCTTTGCTGCTTAGAAATTTATTTCACCAGATACCCTAAATCATCTCTCTAAAGTTCAAAGTGCCACAGAACTCTAGGACAGAAGTGTAATGCCTCTAATCTCCTTGCTACTGCATAACAAAAATGATTTTTGATCCAGTCCCCAGTAAGTTCCTCATCTCCATCTGAGAGGTCTTCTCAGTCTAGACTTCATTGTCCGTATCAATATCAGCATTCTAGTCATAATTAAACAAGTCTCTAGGAAGTTTCAAAATTCCTCACATGTTCCTGTCTTCTGAGCCCTTGAGACTATTTTAAACTCTGCCCATTACTCAGATCCAATGTCACTTCCACCTTTTCAGGTATCTTTATAACAATACCCCACTCTTGGTACCAATTTTCTCTATTAGTCCTTTCTCTCATTGTTATAAAGAACTACCTGAGACTGGATAATTTATAAAGTAAAACGTTGAATTGGCTCATGGTTCCACAGGCTGTACAGGAAGCATGGCTTGGGAGGCCTCAGGAAACTTACAATAGTGGTAGATGGTGAAGAGGAAGGAGGCAAGTCTTACATGGCCAAAGCAAGGGAAAGAGAGGGAAGGAGGAGATCCTACACACTTTTAAACAACCAAATCTGGTGAGAACTCACTCACTATCATGAGTAAAGCAAAAGGAAAATCTGCCCCCAAGGTCTAATCACCCCTCACCAGACCCTCCTCCAACACTGGGGACTACAATTCAACCTGAGATTTGGGCAGGGACAAAAATCCAAACCATGTCACCTCTCCAATGTGGCTGGACTTTAGACTGCTTTGAGCATCACAGGGCAATATATGGCTCCCCCAGCTAGAATGGAAAAGGCTTTAAAGTTTCTAAGAGGATCTCTTGGGGTACTTAGTTGAAGGTAGATTGAGGTCATACATTAAGTCCATTTATTTATAACAAATAAAACGGGATATACATTTGTGAAAAAATTTCACTAAACAAAAATAAAAATTATCCCAAATACAATAATATGGCTGTTTTCCTGTATATCACAAGCATGAGAATAGTCATTGCCTTTTACTAAATAATGCAGTAAAAATTGCTAAATTCAGCACAAATCAACAGAATCTGGAGTTAACTCAAAGTCCAGACAGGAAAATTTCAAATTTACTATCCCCCTCCAGAGAAACTATGTTTTCTTCAATCTCCTATCACTGAGCATATTATGGAGCCTATTATGTATAAGCAAAACTTTCATCTACTGCTTTGCATAGAAGGAAGGCAACTTTTATTTATCTAACGCATAGTATATACTAGGTAAACACTGTACTATATGTTAATATAATTTTATTTTGCTAGTACAATTTTGTGAAGCAAGAGGAGGCTTGGATATAAATATTTAGCAGTAATACAACTAAGCTGTCTTTTTATTGACAACCATAAAATATTAACCTTGGAAGAAACTGTTAGAGATCATCTAGTCTGGTGGGTTTTAACCAGGTTATAGTCTAAGCACTATTAATATACGAAACATATTACTACAAATAATATGTCTTATTCTACGTTAAATATCTGAGAAAAGTAAAGTTTGGATAGAAGCATGTGTGATGTGAGAAAAAAAAAAATATATCATCCAGGATTTTCTGATATGTTCCTCTGAATGAACGTCGCTATACTTTTTTTTTTTTTCAGTTTCTTCCTTTTTTAATTGCATTTTAGATTTTGGGGTACATGTGAAGAACATGCAAGATTGTTGCATAGGTACACACATGGCAGTGTGATTTGCTGCTTTCATCCCCATCACCTATATCTGGCGTTTCTCCCCATGCTATCTCTCCCCAACTCCCCACCCTCCACTGTCCCTCCCGTATTTCCTTCCCCGCTGTTCCCCCCCCTTCCTGTTTCCTTTTCTTTTCCTTGCCTGCTGCATCCATTTGAGGGTAATGAAGTGGCTGAATTAGCTCTTTACACACAAAACAGAAAATTATAGCAACTTAGAAGAAGTGATTTGGCCAAAGCAAACGGTGCAAGATAATGTTAGAAGCAGGTTTAGAATCCTTGCCATCTCTATGTTCTTTCTTCTAAGACTTGCTAACTTCTCTTCCAAAATGTGCACAGATTAATGCATTTTCAGAAATGCTGGATTTGAGAAATGACCAGGCCATCCTTATGTAAGAAAAACTCATTTTGCCTGCTATGGAAATTATGTCAGTGCAAGAATCCCATGGTCTTCATATATTAATCACTGTCCCATTTGCAAGATAAAGCCCAGAACACTGGTGCTGGAGTCATTTGTAATTCCAGGCAAATGAGAGCAATACCATGCATATTGATTACTCCTTCTAAAAAATTAAAGTTGGTGGGGAATTTTAAATGGTTGCAACCACCGTAGGAATGAAAATTATAACCTGAATTGCTATATGAACATGAATCAAAGTATTGTTATCACTTGCAGAAATCGTTTAATGGGTGTTCACTCATATACACATGTATTATTTTTGCTCATTTTATTGACAGATTGTTGGCATTTATGCAGATGTGGGAAACAGATATACTTTATTGGACTCCCTAGGATATATTCATATCTTTTTATTAATTTGTTGTAGCAGAACATTCAGTATATCTTAATGCAGCCAGAATAGAAAATGAGCTCCTCCCAGTGACTTATTTCATTTCTAAATATTATTATTATTAAATTAAATCACTAGCAAAAACACTTTAATTTTCTATATTAAAGGCAAATGTCGTAGGTTAGTTGTTATCAAGTACCTTGGCATTCCAATTCAGGACAGATTCAGCTTTCGCTAGGAAAGACAGATTTTCTGTTGAGTCAAGTGAGCTACCTAATTAGGTTCTTCATCCAAAACAGTTTAAAAAATTATTAAACGCATTCATCCCGGTTCTGCCAACCTGCAAGTCAGACTATTGGCAACTCACTGAAGAGAAGACACTGCATTTACTTAGGAACAGAAGATGCTTAATTTCTCTGTGACTTTTATTCATCAGCTAGTTATTATGTCCTAATGCTCTTTATCAATATAGACCCTAAACCTGATCTTTACTCATTGCAATACACTATTTATTCTGAGAAGTAGCACCTAACTTTTTCCCTCATAGTGATATCACTCATTTTCTCCAACAAATGACAACTATTTTTTTCTTTTATAATTCTAATTAAGATTTCCTTGAACCATGCATAAAAAGTGACATTGTTTATCTGTTCAAAAATCAAAGCTTATTGTATAGTTTTTTTATCTATTGATCTTAATTTGCAAATTCTCAAAGGCATTACCTTCAACTTGAATTACAGCCAGAGTTTGCATTATTTTCACTAAATTTAGATAAAATCATATGGTGTATGTAATGCAAAAAAGGAAAAAAAACGATTAGATAGTATAGACCCCATAATAGAAACCACATGCCTGTGAGTGTATGGGTAGAAATATATTTGCTTTAACTTTTATTTTAATTGGAAGAAAACAGGCATACAATCCATTTTGCTTCTTTATGACCTGGATAAAAAGTTTTAGCCAATTTTTATTAAGTTTCGTTTGTAAGAAAAAAGTTTTATCTTTATTACCAAAGGACCAGAATGTTTTCCAACAATAATTGTTTAAGGAGAACTAAAAATGTATGCAGTGATGACACTATTATTTCCTTATAGAATACATAAGTATAAAAGGGGGAAAATGCTAGAGGCATACACATTCTTATTAAATAAACTTATTATTTAGAAGTTCAACTATAATTGCATATAGTCTCAGAATAAACAGTAAATTTGCATTAACTCTTTATAAAGAGATTCAGATTCTAGGTTTTGTGCCACCAAAATCGTATTAGCCACTTGTTGTGATTAGTTAGGACTTCAGTATATGTACTATGGTGTCAGAAAAATTGTAGCAATATAGCTAACCATTGAAAAATATACAAAATGTCAGTTAAGTAAACATCATGTAATTTATTATGCTACAGATTATTTATTGTGGCATATAACTCTGGCTTTACATGTGCACTTGTCATTGCTTATGTTAATATTTATGTAGACTTGCTTCAACATCTTTATTTTTCTTTCCATATTATCTGGAGCTAAATGCAAAGTGACAGGATTGACTTAGAATTGGTAGATATGTTTGTCTTTTCATAGAGTAGATACACCAGTTTAGTATAGACATACATAATGAGACACTATTCTCTTTATCATGCCCTGCCTCCCCCAACCTCTCACAGCTGGAGGCACTGACGTATTTCACCAACACATTCAGTCACATGCAATCCCTGAGTGAAGAGCAGGCGTGTGTATGTGTGTGTGTGTAAAGAGCCACAGCAAACTACCAAGTGGGGTCTAGATCTCAACGTTTGCTCTTGATTGAGTATGCAGATATTTGTATTCCTGCATGACCGCTATATCAATGGATTCTCTATGATGGCTGGGTTTTCTTCTGTGGTTTATTGGTCAAGTCCTAAAATTCCCAGTCATATTATAGAATGTTCTAAGCCACCCACACCCACCTGGCTGGAGCCTAACATCTACCCTAGTTCTCATTATCCTTCTAGAGGGCTGGATCCTGCACACTCTCATCACTGTTCCCCTTCCTTTCTTGCATTCCTTACACACCAGCTAGGAGCTTGCCATGGAAAACCTGAAACAACAATGCTTATTGAAACAAGCTCCTGTTTATCTTATCATTTGGATGCAATACAATTTGGCCATCCTTCTCAGAGTCTATTCCTATACCTAGGTCAGTTTGTTAAACCCTCGCTCCTCCATGCTCCCTTATGGCTACACTTCCCTCCTCCAACCAGCAAGCCTCAGCACTAAAGATTTTCTCTTATTTTACAAAGCTAATAAATACATAATAAAGTTAGACATTAAAAATGTGACACCATCTCCCTAATCCCATTCTCTGCTACCCTTGTAAATTTCAATTAAACTAATAATGAGTCTAAGGTAAAGTAAAAATAATATGACATGATTCTTCATGGATTGATCATGCTGTCAGCATTTTCATAGCCAAAGAGTTACAATGGGTCTGCCTGAATTAATTATAGTCACAATAAAACTTACTGAGAATGGAGGATGAATATCTTGATGTCCATGTTCAATCCACTGAACATGTCTGCCTCTCTTCACTCTTGAACACTGCTACTAATACATTTTTATTCTGAGATACAATGCTTTGAAACAAACACATATTTAAAATGCCTGTTTTGTAATTAGGTAGTCACATACATATAGTTGAAAACAAGATCATAATACTCCACTCAGAAACATATAATTTAAGCAAGTAAGGGGTTATATATTTTAAGCAACCTTTTGTTTCCTGAAAATCTATTTTTGGTATGCAAATATACAGATATGCACACTCTCTAATAAGTAAGTTGTGTCAGATCTAACGAAAGCGATAAATCTTGTTATAATTTTAAAAAGAATTTTCCAATGCATGTTTATTATGTTTTATTTATGAAAATTCCACTTTGTTATAGTCTACACATATCACCAACATGAATATCATGATACATATTTTAAAAAGCAAGACCCTTAAACTACTAGGGCAGCAAATATCTAAGTAATACTTGCTATTTTAAGATGGGAAATCCACTGAATAGTCCAGATATTTAGATCACCTAAACAAAACAAAAATTTTGCTATCAAATATTTATCCAAATTGGAAATGATACAAGAATCCAATGTTTATTGGTAGAATATATTTTTTGGCAAGATTATTTCAATGTCAGGTAAGTGCTAATGTGTTAACTGGCTTGTACAAGGTACCCTAAGTCCTTCATTAATATATTGCAAATTTAATGATCTTGAATATATGTATGCCTATGAAATAAAATTATAAATTAGAAACATTTCAATAGAATAAAGCAAATTATGGCTCAATGAAAATTTTCTATGCGTGACCCAGAATTTTAATGAGATATACTGTAAACTTGTTTTTTTGTTTATTTGCTACTATTATGCATACTTATTATATATATAGATATGTATATGTATATGTATTTGTGTGGCTGTATATTACATATAAAATACATTAAAGTTTCACACACGCTCATACAGATATATGTCCATAATTTGAGAAGCATATATTATTTATATTATTCCATTATTGGCCAGGCCTAAGTGGGCATATCACATATTTTAGCTCATATAAATCTCATAAAATTATATGCACCCAAAAAATGTTATTTTCTTTTTATAGGCAAATGCCCCAAATACCAGAATATTTTCACTGCATTATGTGTCTGCATATTTTCTATTCATAATTTCACATTTTCACATCAAGTGATAGACGCTTCACAAAGTTTTTAACTGTGGTAAAATTGTGGCTGATTCAATGAACAATATCAGCCAAATTGAATTCTTTCATATATTTTATCAAATTTTGTACTTATTTGCAGTTGGATGAAAGGTTTCAGATATATTGTCATGACTGGAAGCCAATGTCTATGGATATTACTTTTGACAATAGTCAGATGGCTAAGCCCATGATGATACTCCACTCTTGCATCTTTTAGTTCTTCCCCGCAGACTAGAGCACCATCATTCACACAAGATAAAGCAGGAAGTTGAGGGGAGTGATAACTATTTATTGCTTCTGAAAAGAGTTGATGACCACCTCTAAAATTGCAATGGACAGGATAGAGATAGAGAGAACCCTGGTGTAACCATAGGTTAGAGGACTATTGGGATGAATAGGATTTTTTGGGTTAGAAAGCGATGGTTAACATAGATAACTCTTCTGACCCAATTCAAAAAATCAAACTTATACGCATAGAGAATAGGATGGTTGTTAGCAGTGGTTTGGGATGGGGGTAGAGAGTGGGAAGATGTTGATTAAAGGATACATAGTTTTAGCTACACAAAAGAAATAAGTTCTAGAGACCTATTGTATACTGTGGTTACTATAGTAAATAATAATATATTGTATACTTGCAAAATTCTATGAGAATAGATTTTAAATGTTCTCATTACAAAAATACATAAGTATATGAGGTAATGGCTATGTTAATTAGTTTGATTATGTCATTTCACAATGTATACACATATCAAAAGATAATCTTGTTTGCTATAAAAATAAAATTTTTCGCTTTTCAATTAAAAATAATAATTTTGAAAATTAATTATTTAGCTAACTACAAACATCCCCAAACAAATAAGATATACATTTGCTGGAAATTGGACCAGCTCCTATATACACCCATCTGTCCTTTGGCTACAGATATGCCAGAGTATTCTACCAAAACAAGTGTGAAGTTTTCTCAGTGTAAATTTTAAATCTGATTATAATAGCTAAGTGTTTTGCCAATTAGACATGTTTTGTGGGGTATTGCATGCAAATGTTCTTAATCTAGTATTTTACAATTCATTATTCTGCTTATTTGCTACTTTTATGAGACCATAAACTTTACAGTACAATATTTTTGTTGAGATTTTCTGACAAAACTATTTATGTGAAAAGTGAGTAGAGCCAAGGAAAAGCACATACCACACGTGCTGTTCGTTGATTAACATTGGATATGTATACATATCATCTTGTTTCACATGTGAAAAATAGAAAGAAAACTACTTTAGGTCCCTGATAAAACAATATAGAACCAAATAAATATAATTTTACCTGCAATTTCCAATATGCTTTTAAAAATCATTTAATGCAGTTCTAGAAGTAAAATATTTTTAGAACTCATCGACATCCTTAATGCACGACAAGAAAACATGTCTATGTAATAAGAACACAAAACCATATCATGCTGCCAAGATATCACAAACACATAAGGTGATTTGCTGAAGTTCACACACACACAGACACACACACAGAGAGAGAGAGAGAGAGAGAGAGAGAGAGAGAGAGAGAAGAAGGAGGAGGAGGAGGGGGAGAAGGAGGAGAAGGAGAAGATGATGATGATGATGACAAAAAATAATCCTATAATTTTAAAATGTACATTCAATGCAAAGAAAACTGGAATGGTTAGTAGAGATGCTTGAAATATATTGAATGAAAAAAAATCTAAACATTTTGCAGTTTATAAGAAAAAGCAAAAAGAAAAGATAACTAAGTGCATTCCTTTTCGGAGACTGAATTTTTCAGTGTTTTCATCAGTTGTGTAAACATTCTTCATATCTATTCAATAAACTGTTTATTTTAAAACAGGTTATGCAACCTCAGTTACTGATACTTAGAAAATAATAGTTATCTGACCTCAGGGTAAGGGTTAACTTTCTAAGTACATCATCAAATGAAGAGTCCATAAACATTTTTTTCCAGCCATTTTATCCCTTTATAAATCAGTGTAAATCATCTCTTCCCTGTACAGATCTCCTACTATTCCATAGGTGACATATCCCTCTTAAGAATCATTGTTTATATTTTGTTATATTTCTACCAGCTAAGTTTTTATTAAATCATTCTTCAATAGTTTGTATTATGAATGCAATATTTATATACAAAATTTTCAAAATGCATAGTTAGTTTATTATTAAGCATGCTTTCCCCACTGCTGTCCCCAAATTGGAGAGACAGACAGGTAGATACAGAGAATAACAACTTACTAGAAGAGAAACCCGCAAAGAGGTCTCTTCATGAGAATCATTACTGGGGTAAGAGAACCTGAACTGTAATCGACAAATTTCTGAAGGTTCAATGTGGGCAAACTGCATGTTACATTGCATATTCCTTTGCTCATTAAGAATCCTACTTCAATATGTTCACTGCTCAAAAATTACTGATGTAAGGAAAAACAGAGTGGAAGATTGCCCAACTCAATTATCTGAAAATTTTCCAAGCAAGAGAAACAAAAGTAAAAGGCCAGCATGGAATTAGGGGAACCACAAGTGCACTTACTCACTCTCACTCTTTCTCTCTCTTTCCGTTTACCTATATATAAAATTATGGGCATAATTAATATTAAGAGAACTCTTACAAATAAATTAAAAAGGAAAAACCTTCTGGGAGAAAAGTAGGTGACATCCAGTTATCCATAGGTCATTTACAAAAATTGATTACATCAAATTCTGGTTTCCAATCCAACATACAAGAAGTTTGTAAGTCATTTTTCCTGTCTAACAACAAATAGCTAAATAAGCTACAATAACAACTTTACTTAGATTGGTCCAAAAAGTGAGGTTACAGGGCAAACTGCTGTCCCCAAATTGGAGAGACAGACAAGTAAATACAGAGAATCACAACTTACTGGAAAGGAAACCAACGAAGAGGAGTCTTCATGAGAATCATTACTGGGGTAAGAAAGCCTGAACTCTAATTGATAAATTTCTGAAGGTTCAGTGTGGGCAAGACTGAGAGTTTAAAACTTCATGGAGGCTTAGTAATAAGAGGATCCCCACACTTGTGAGTTTTACTTCCAGGAGCTCAAACAGATTCTCACAGTGAATATTCCAGAAAAAAAAATCCACTCATGCTTCTGGCAGGAGGAGGAGAAATGTAACCATTTTGAAATACGTCAGACCACTTTGTATTAGACTGATTATTTAAAGCAACTATGGTTAACATCCTAAGGGTTCTAATGAATAAAATTCATAGTATGCACGATGAGATTAACAATGTAAACAGAAAGATGAAAATTTTAATAAAGAATCAGAAGGAAATACTGTGATCAAAACCACCATAACAGAAATTAAGAATGTTTTTGATGAACTAATTTGTAGAATTAATAAAGTTGAGGAAATATTCTCTAAGCTTCAGGCTGTTTCAATACAAATGTCCAAAATGAAAAAAACAAAAAGAAACAATACTGAAAAAAAAATGCAACATCATATTTAAGATCTATGAGACAACTTCAAAGTGTGAAACTTATGCATAATAGGGACACTAGAAGGGGCAGAAGGAGAGAGAGGAATACAAGAAATATTTGAAGCAATAATGGCTGAGAATTTCTCCAAATTAAAATCAGACACCAAATAATAGATCCAGGAAGCTCAGCGAACACCCAGTACAATAAATGCCAAAAACTACACCTGGGAATACAATAATCAAACTATAGGAAATTAAGTCTGAGGGAAACATATTGGAAGTATTCAGAGAGAAAACAAATGTTACCTATAGAAAAGCAAGGACAAAAATTATATCTGATGTCTCCTCAGACACCATGCAAGTAAGAATAGAGTGGAGTAAAATGCTTCAAATGTTTAAGAGAAGAAAAACATCAACCTAGAATTATATATCTTGTGAATATATGTCCTTTCAAAAGGAAAGGAGAGCTAAAGACTTTCTCAGTTAAAAATTGAGGAAATTTGTTGCCAGTTAACTGATACAGCAATATATATTAGAATAAATTTATCAGCGAGAAGGAAAATAATATCAATGAGAACCTTGAATATAAAGAAAGAAAAGAAGCACTTCAATGAAAGAATAAGTGAAGGTAAAATAAACGCTTTTTTAGAAGTCTTAATTGCTATAACCTACAATTTGTTTAAATAATAATAACAACTATATTCCGTTAAGTATTCTTATGTATAATCCATTCCTAATACATGAATTAGTTGTAAATGTATATGGGAAATTGTAAGGCAACCGAAAAATCAGTTGTTTGGTTTAAAGAGTATAACTGATGTGCTAAGAAAGGAGAAGAAGTTAAATCCTATAAAAACTGAAAACCACAAAAGGCAGAAAAAGAGTGGAAAACTAAAATAAGAACAATAAACAAAGGCAATTAATAGGACACAAAAACATACATGACAGATATTAAATAAACCACCCTAGCTTAGGCTGACCTAACAAAATGCCATACTCTGAATAGCTTAGATACTAGAAATGACTGAAAGTTTAAGTTTAGGGTATCAGAATAGTTGGATTCACATGTAGACGCTCTTCCAGGCTTGCATATGTCAACCTTATCACTGTTTCCTCACATGGCAGAGAGAGAGAAATTTCTCTCTTTTCCTATTCTTATAAGACCAAAGTCCTGTCAGATTAAAATTTGACCCTCATGACCTTATTTAAGTTAAATTACCCATTTAAAAAACCCATCTCCAGATACAGTCATGTTGAAGTTTAACATCATGATCATAGGTACAAAAATTCATTCAGAATATAAATTTTGGTAGGCCACAATTTGGTTATAACACTAACTGTATAAATAATCACTTTAAATAGCTATGGTATAAACACAAATTAAAAGGTAGAGATTGTCAGAATGGATAAAAAACAAGACTCAATAATACAGTGTATACAAAAAATCCAATGTAAATATTAAGACATATGTTAATTAAACAGAAGGAGAAAAATATGCCATGCTATTCCCTAATCAAAAGAATGTAGTAGTGGCTCTATTAATTTCAGACAGAGAATATTTCTGAGCAAAGTTATCGGGTAAAAAAGGGAATTTCATGATAGAGAGGTCAGTTCACAAAGACATAACAATTGTCAATGTGTATACACTTAATAACAGAGCATCAATATTCATGAGGCAAAAACTGAGAACTGCAAGGAGAAATAGATGAATCCACTATTTTAAAGACTTCAACACCCTTTATCAGAAACAGATCCTGTAGGCAGAAAATCTGTAAGAACACAGCTGAACTCAATTATAGCAATCAATAGAATAAAATTCACATCTATCAACTACTTCATCTACCAACAAGAGAATACCATTTCTTCCCAAGCTCACATGGAACATTCACCAAGATTGACAATATTCTGGGCCATACAATGCACCTTAACAAATTTAACAGGCTATAATTAATAAAACATCTTCTCTCAGACAACAAACAATTAAATTAGAAGTAAATAACAGAAAGCTAGAAAATTGCAAAATATTTGGAGATTAAATGATATACATATATAAAGCATGAGTCAAAGAAAAAATCAAAAGAAATAAAAAAAAGTGAACAAAATAAAAATTAAAATACAACTTAATACAATTTGTGAGATGCTGTGAAAGTACTTCCTAGGAGGAAACTTATAGCATTGAATGCATAATTAGAAAAAACTGTCTAAAATTAACAACATAAACTGTGACCTTACGAAACTACAAAAATAGAAGCAAATTAATTTCATGGTAGCTAGAAGAAAATAACTAATAAAAATTAAGACAAAAATAAATTGAAAACAAAAATAGAGAAAAATTAACAAAAGCAAAAGCCAATTCTTTGAAAAAGTCAATAAATATCAATAAGCCTCTAGACAGGCTAGCTAAAAATAAATGAGAGAAAACACAAATTACCATTTACAGAAGTGAAAGTGAGGATATCACTAGAGACCATTCAGACAAAAATAACAATAAACGTATATTATGAGCAATTCTATGTCTGCAAATTTGATAACCTAGATGAAATGGACCAAATCTTTGAAAGACACAATCTGCCAAAACTCACACAAGAAGAAATAATAAATTTGAATAGGCCAACACGTGTCAAAAGAAATTGAATCAATGATTAATAATCTTGGCAGGGAATGGTGGCTCATGCCTGGCATCCTAGCACTTTGGGAGGCTGAGGTGGGTGGATCACAAGGTCAGGAATTTGAGACAAGCCTGGCCAACATGGTGAAACTCCATCTCTATTAAAAGTACAAAAAATAGCTGAGCATGGTGGCAAGCGCCTGTTATCCCAGCTACTCAGGAGGCTGAGGCAGGAGGATCATTTGAACCTGGTAGGAAGAAGTTGCAGTGAGCTGAGATCACACCATTGTACTCCAGCCTGAGTGATAGAGTGAGACTCCATCTCAAGAAAAAAAAAAGATTAATAATTTTTCAAAACAGAAATCACTGGACCAGCTAGGTTCTATGGTGAACTATACCAAATTTAAGAAATCAATTATGTCAGTTCTCTACAATTTCTTTCAGAACACAGAATAAGAGCATACTCTCTGACTCACTTAATGAGGCAGCCTTTACATTCATACCAAAGCCAGACAAATATATTAGAAGAAATAAAAACTACAACATATATTTCTTATGCACATAGGTACAAAATTCCTCAAGAAAATATTAACAAATCCAACAATGTATCAAATAGTTATACATCATGTTCAGGTGTGATTTATTCTAGCTATACATGGCTGGTTCAATATTTGAAAGTCAAGTAATGTCATCATATCATCAGGCTAAAAAAGAATGATTATATGATCAAATCAATAGATAACAGAAAAAGCATTTGACAAAATCCAATACTCATTCATGATAAAAACTCTCAGTAAATTATGAGTGTGTTTCTTTACAAAACACATCTACAAAAGTAACTATTAATGGTAAAAATCTACCTAATGACAAGAAACTAGAAGTTCATGGATAGGGCAAGTATTTCCCCTTTTACTTTTCAACATTGTACTGGAAGTCCTCTCTAATGCAGTAAGACAATAAAGGGAAACTAAAGTATATTGGTCAGGAAAAATGAAAAAAAATTGTATTTGTTTGCCAGTAACATGATTGTGTGGCAAACATGAAATAATTGACCAAAAAAAAAAAAAAAAGACAACCCAAAGCAAAACAAGTTAAGACCAAAAACACCTGGAAATATAGATTAGTGAAAAAGTTGTTGTGGCTTTTGCCATTACTTCCAATGGCCAAAATCACAAGAACTTTTGCACCAACCTAAAAATAAGCAATTATAGCAAGGCTGCAGGATACAAAGCTAGCATAGAAAAGTCAATCACTTTCCTGTATACTAGCGATGCACAACTGGAATTTGCATTTAAACACACTTTACTATTTGTATTAGCAGTCCTCAAAATAAAATATTTAGGTATATATCTAAAATATGTACAAGATGTATATGAGGAAAACTACTTAACTCTGATGAAATAAATCAACAGAAAACTAAATAAAGGGAGGGATACTGCATGAACATATATAGTAAAACTAAATTGCATGAAGATATCAGTTCCTTGCAACTTGATCTATAAATTCGACACAATTCTTAACAAAATCCAAGTAAGTTATTTTTGTAGATACAGATGTGCTAATTCAAAAGCTTACATGGAGAGGCAAATTACCAATTTAATTAATTCAGTTTTGAAGGAGAAAAAATAAATTCATGTAACTGATGTTATTAATCTTCAAAAGTCAGTGAAAATATGCATTAATCAAGATAGTCTGGTATTAGAAAAAACATCTAAAAATAGTTTAATGAGACAGAATAGAGAATCCAGAAATAGGACCACATAAAAATAGTCAACTGATCTTTCAGAAAATAATAAAGGCAATACAAATAGAGCAAAGATGGTCTTTTTTATTTTATTGGAAGACCTAGACATCCTTATGCAAAAAGAAAAAAATAATTTAGATGTAAACCTCAAACCATTCATAAAGAGAGATGGAAAATGCATTTTAAACCTAAATGCAAAATGGAAAACTATAAAACTCCTAGAATATGGCAAAGAAAAAAATATAGATGACCTTGGGTATGGTGATGGAGCCAACACCAAAGACATGATTCATGGGAGAAATAATAGATATATGTTGGGCTTTATTTAAAGTTACTACATTTGCTTTGTGAAAGACATGTCAAAAGAAGACGACAAACCAGAGACTGGAAGAAAAACATATTTGTAAGAGACATAAAATAGTTAACTGTTATCCAAAATATAAGGAGACTTAAAAAAATCACCAATAAATAATGAACCACTTGATTAAAAATAGGCAAAAGACCTGAACAGATACCTCACAAAAGGTGTAGATGTATAGATGGCAAATAGCATATGAAAATACACTTGACCTTATATGTTATTAAAGAAATATAAATGAAAACAATGAGATACCACTACCTATTTATTAGAGTGATCTAAACTTAAAACACTAACAATGCCAAATGCCAGAAAGGATGTAGAGCTACAAGAACCCTCATTTATTATTGGAATTAAAAAGTGGTACAGTCACTTTTGAAATCAGTTTGGTAGTTGCTTATAAAAGAAAATCAAACACTGCATGTTCTCACTCATAGACGGGTGTTGAACAATGAGAACACATGGACACAGGGAGGGGAGCACTACACATTGGGTTATGTTGGGGGGAAATAGGGGAGGGACAGTGGGGGGTGGGGAGTTGGGGAGAGAGAGCATGGGGAGAAATGCCAGATATAGGTGAAGGGAAGGAAGGCAGCAAATCACACCGCCATGTGTGTACCTATGCAACAATATTGCATGTTCTTCACATGTACCCCAAAACCTAAAATGCAATAAAAAAAAATTAGATATAGTCTTTCTATACAATCCAGCAATAATGATCTTTGGTATTTACCCAAGTTAATTAACTTTTTTTTTTAATTAAGAAAAACTGCACACAAATGTATTGTAGCAGCCTAATGAACAATTACGAAAACTTGGAAGCAACCATGGTGTCTTTACTTGGTCAATTGAGAATCTGTGGTATATCCAGACAACAGAATATCCATCAGCAATTAAAAGATATAAGCTACCAAGTCATGAGAAAACATGAAAAAGCTTTATATGCTTGTAACCAAGTGAAAGAAGCAATATGAAAAGGCTATATACTTTACAATTCCAACTGTATGACATTCTCAAAAGGGGAAAACTATGGAGACAGTAAAACAATAAGTGGTTTTCAGGGGCTAGGATGAGGAAGGAATAAATAGCAGTACAGACAGTTTTTAGGATAGTGAAACTACTCTGTATGATACTATCATCATATATACATGTCATCATACATTTGTCAAAGTTCATAGATTGTACAAAACCAAGAGTGAAAACTGATGTAAACTCTGGAGTTTGAGTGTTAATGATGTGTCAATGTAGGTATATGATTACCATAAATGTACCATTCTGGTTCAGAATTTTGGTAGTGGGGTGGCTGGGGCAATGGGGAAAGAGGTATATGGGGAATCTCTGTGCCTTTCCCTCAATTTATTTGTGTGACTAAAAACTACTCTAGACGTTAGGTCTAATTAAAATAGATTACATCCATTATCAAAATGTAAACTAAATATATTTTTTAAATCACAAAGAAGATCATGTACACTTTATGATCAAAATGCATCAAAGTTAGATATCAACATTAAAACACATTTAAACCCAATTACTTATAAAGCTAAACAGCACCAAAAAACTTCTCCCCAAACTACAATGAGGATAAAATAAAATTTAAAGGCAGTGCATCTGTAATTTCATACTGCATATAAAATAGTTTCACCTATCAAGCTTAAAGAGTATGGCCAACAAAAGAGAGAAAAATTTACAACCATTAATGTTGTATTATTAAATAAGGAAGAATAAAAGTAAATTAGCTTAATATTCAATTCAAACAATTTTGATAAAAATGAATTAGACAATGAATTGGAAAAAAGAATTAATATTGACAAATACATGTTGGATAACGGAACATAATAATTTGAAATTCCTAATACTTTATACAGACATTTGAAATAAAATATAAAGAAAGAGTGAACCTGCAATATAATGATAATAATTATAATAATAAAGCACTACGATCGGCCCTATACAAACCCTATTGATACATACTCACATTATAACTTAATAGTTGATAATATTATCCTCGTTTTATAGAGGAGGCAAATAAAAAGGTTACATGATTTTATAAGGCTCACACAGTCAGAAAGAGACAAAGCCAGTGATTCTAAATTCATTGACTACAGAGCTCATACCCTCAACTCTATTGCAATAATTATCCTCAGTTACATCAATGTTATGATGTGCTTTTGAAAATCTCAATTCAATTGACCAGTTTCTGGCAAAATTACTAACCCTCTCCTAGATTCAAAGCTACTCAAAATAATAATCATGGTAAAAACTAAAAAGGGAGAAAAACCAAAAGAATAATTTTCCAAAACACTTCATGGTATGTGGCTTAAGAGATTCATTCTTTCAAATATCAGATATGAGATCATTTTCACCGTTTTATTTCCCTGCCTGCCTGTAAACATTGGAATAAGGAAAGGACATGATTTGTTTTTTTTTTCTTAAATTTAGATTAATTTTTATTTACATAAGTGGATTGAAAAATATAAAACATTCAAATTTCATAGAATAAAAGTCCTACTTTACCCCCACCACATTACCTCACGTATTTCTCCTAAGGTATCAAGTTACTTGAAATTAATTTTCTAGAGGAATTTTCTTTTTGTTGGGTATATGAACTTATTGATAATTATACTGTGCATTTATATGCATTAACTAGTAGAAAATATAGCATTGTTTTATGTATGTGTTTGTTTATATCACATTACATATTCTCCCTCCATGTTCTTCAGCTTTTGGACTCATGGACTTACACCAGTAATTTGCCAGGGACTCTTGGGGCTTTGGCCACAGATTAAAGGCTGTACTGTCAGCTTCTCTATTTTTGAAGTTTGGGGGCTGAGCCAATATTCGTTTCTTTGGTCCTCAGCTTGCAGATGGCCTATTGTGGGACTTCAATTTGTGATCCTGTGAATCAATTCTCCTTAATAAACTTCCTTTCATATATTCATATATCCTATTAGTTCTGTCCCTCTAGAGAACGCTGACTAAAACAATGATCTTATATTTGGAAAAACCTACACTCCACCAAAAAAATAAAATAGAAATGATGAACAAATTTAGTAAAGTTGCAGGTTAGAAAATCAACATAAAAAATAAGTAGTATTTCTATATGCCAACAGTGAACAATCTGAAAGATAAAATAGTAATCCCTTTTACAATAACTACCACACATTAAATACCTAGAAATTAGCTAGATCTCTGTAATAAAAACTATGAAAAACTGATGAAAGAAATTAAACAGTACACTAAAAAATGGGAAATATTCCATGTACATGGATTGGAAGAATCAATGTTGTTAAAATGTCCATACTATCCAAAGCGTTCTACAGATTCAATTCAATGCCTATCAAAACCCCAATGACATTCTTCATAGAAAGAGAAAAAAACTATCCTAAAATTTATATTGAACCATGAAAGGTTCAGAATAGACAAAACCACCCTAAGCAAAATGAACAAAACTGGAGGAATAACATTACCTGATTTCAAATTATACTACAGAGCTATGGTAATCAAAGCTGCATGGTACTGGCGTAAAAACAGACACATAGACCAATGGAACAGAGTAGAAAACCTAGAAACAAATCTGTACACCTACAGTGAGCTCATTTTTGACAAAGGTGCCAAGAACATATACTAAGGAAAAGACAATATCTTCAATAATTGGTGCTGGGAAAACTGGATATCTATACGCAGAAGAATAAAACTAGACCCCTATCTCTCACTGTATACAAAAATCACATCAAAATGAATTAAAGACTTAAATCTAAGGTCTCAAATTATAAAAACTACTGCAAGAAAACATTGATAAAAATTTCCAGAACATTAGTCTGGGCAAAAATTTCTTGAGTAATACCACGCAAGCACAGGCAACCAAAGAAAAAATGAATAAATGGGATTACATCAAGTTAAAAAGCTCCTGCACTGCAAAGGAAACAACAAATTGAACGGACAAACCTCAGAATGGAAGAGAGTATTTGCAAACTACCCCCCTGGCAAGGGATTAATAACCGGACTATATAAGGACCTCAAACCTATAAGAAAAATCTAATAATCTGATCTTTAAAATGGGCAAAATATCTAAATAGACTTCACAAAATAAAACATATGAATGGCAAAAGGGCATATAAAAAGGTGCTCAGATCACTGGTCATCAGAGAAATGCAATTCAAAACTACAACGAGTAATCTCACCCCAGTTAAAATGACTTACATCTAAAAGTCAGGCAATAAAAAACACTGACAAGGGTGTGGAGAAAATGGAATCATTGTACACTGTTGCTGGGAATATAAATCACTATAATCACTATGGAGAATAGTTTGGAGGGCCCTCCAAAAGATAAAAGTTGAACTACTATGTTATCTAGAAATCCCAATGCTGGGCATATACCCAAAAGAAAGGAAATCAGAATATTGAATTTATATCTGCATTCCTGTGTTTGTTACGGCCTTGCTTACAATAGCTAAGATTTGAAAGCCACCTAAATGCCTATCAATGGATGAATAGATAAAGAAAATGTGGTACATATACATAATGTAGTACTATTCGGCCATTAAAAAAAAAAGCTGATATTCTGTTATTTGCAACAACATGGATGGAACAGGAAGTCATTATATTAAGTAAAATAAACCAGGCACAGAAAGTCAAACATCACATGTTCTCACTTATTTGCTAGATGTAAATATCAACCATTGAAGTCATGAAGATAGAGAGCAGAAAGAGGGTGACCATAAGCTGGGAAGGATAGTGTACAGTGGGGGGATGTAGAGATGGTTAATGAGTATAAAAAGAATAAGAACTACTATTTGATTGCAAAAGAGGGTGACTATAGTCGATAATAATTTAATTGTACATTTTAAAATAAAGAGTGAAATTAGATTGCCTTACTCAAAAACCCATGTTCTCAACATCACTTCTCATTGATTCAGGAAACCCAGCTTAAACACAGTAAATCTGGATAAACGGTTGGTTCCTTGACTTTTTAGTATAATTCTCCAGTCATTATATCATCACTTTAACCATTCAATTACTAAGATTTTTTAACTGCCAAATTGGAGTCTCATTGAATGAATCTTTGTGCATACTCTACTATGAGATAATCACTAGAACTGAGTGTAATTACTAGCTGAAATTTCTGTAGGCAAAGGTGAAAGAATGTCTGTTAAATGATTAACTATGACATCAATCATAGCTTTTCACAAAGTGTGTTGCATATAGATTTTCCCTTCAGAGGGTGAACTATTTCTAAATGTGTGTATAAAAAAGCCAAAATATTTTAGCTATTAAGGCCTCATACAGTTGAATGGGGACTGAAATCTATAAAGATCCAGAAGACTAATTTTTATAAGCCATAAAATGCAACGTTTAGAAGCATAATTTATCCTTAGCTTTTTTTTTCCAACATAATTTATACTGAAATTATGTTAACATTTGTGGCTTTTGGACAACCAAGGTCACCAGATCTACCAATGCACCTGGCAAATTATAGCCATTATGTGGTAAACTAGAGTTAGAAGCCCTCAGATATAAGCAGTCTTTACAAACTGCATCCAATCACAGGCAAAAATAAAAGAGTTGTAAGACCGTCTTCAGGTAGAAGACCCAAGAGAAGCCTCATTTTACTAATTGCAGCATTGGCATAATAGTATGTCTCCCAAAGCTTTCAAAATAACAACAGACAGCACAAAAACATTTACCTTCGAGAACATTTATTCTAAGCCTGGTATGATCAGTGATTTGTGTAACTGAAATGGGAATGGAATTGTTTGAAATGTGCCATTGAATCCTATAACTCTGAATATCCAAAACAAGCCAGATCTTGAATTCAACCTCAAAGTAAAACGTGCATATTAACCACCTGCCAGAATAGAAACAGATTTGTACTAGCAGTACTTGGGCTCTGGCACTGGCGGAGCCACTAACATGGTAGAAGACTTTGGAAAAGTCACTTTCACTTTCCAGGGCTTATTCTCTTTATTAGTAAAATGAAATTATTTTGAGTTTTTTGGAACTCCAAAATATATGATTGCAAACGAAATAACTGTTTTTTGGGGATATACTAATATTTTCACAGTGTATTTAAAGTGGTTTGACTGAAGTATTTCCTTCTCAGATGGTTGGGTAGACTTTCCTTAAGTAGAGATTCTTCAAAGCAGATATGATTTTCCCACTGTCTTACAAGTGGGACAAAGTTCATAACATGCTAATTGGGCTAGCTTGAAAGTCCAAAGATCTGCAAATGGAGCAGGTGCAAATGGAACAGGTGCAAATGTAACTGGTGATAATTGATGGCTAATTATGCAAGCAATAACAAACTCCAGGGTGTGGGCTTGCCTGCCAATACATGCATGCTTTCGATATTTTATTAGCCAGTAAACATATACCCTGAAGGGTTGTATTGTGCAGAAAAAAAAATGCTTTTGAAAACACAAAATCATTTTAAGTGGAGTGTACAAATTTGAAAACATATTAGCACACTACATACAATAGTTCAATTAGAAACAAGTAATCAGGCCTAAAGGCAACAATTCTGAAGGGAATTCCCTTGACTATACCCCTTTAACCCTTCACTCAGCTCATCACCATACTGTTTCCTAGCCCTACACTTGCATAATCCAAACAGCCATTTGAAAAAATATCAAATTCTTTGATTGCTTTTTAACAATAGACTGTAATGAACTAAATCAGCATTTAGTGACAATTCACAAGGTGACACTAGGAAAATGTTTCTTTTCATAAAAAATCAATTATATTTGACCACTGCATAGCAGAGCAGTTCTTCAAATAATCTTGTTTCATTCGATGTCTTTTTTTAAACACTTGATGAGATAATACAGTAAATGTCCAGCCAGGCCCACTGTCTGTATGGCGTTTGCAAATTCTCATCATGTCTGTGTGTTTTCTATGGGTACTTATGTGTCTCTCACATTTCAAAGCTGTGCACACCAGTGAACTGGCAGGTCAACACTGTCTGAGTTTGAGTGAGTGTTAAGGTACGTGTGAGTGCAAGTCTGCAATGGAATGACACCCTGGCCAGGACTGGTTCCTGCCATGCGCCTTGAGCTGCCTGGATAAGCTCTGGCCACCCATGACCTTGAAACAGAATAGGCAGATTGGAAAAGAAATGAATACATGAATACGTGGTGCATATTTTCCTATGGTAAAATAAAATTTTGGAAAGGCTACAACAATCATACAAATGCATGATAATAAACGATGTAGTAAGGAAACAATCAGTGAGCCCATAATATTTTGAATTGCTTGTTTCTGAACTGAGTGGTGGCAGAATATGTCCCTTAAAATGTTTGCTTAGCAAACATTGATTTTTTTATTTAAACCACCACCAGTACAACAATTGTCACCCACTGATTCACCAAAAATTGGGCAAACAAATGTCTTAATTGTCTTTAACAATGTTTTTTAAAGGTATGTGATATGGTTTGGCTGTGTCCCCACCCAAATCTCACCTTGAATTGTGTCTCTAAGAATTCCCATGCATTGTGCCAGGGACCCAGGGGCAGGTAACTGAATTATGGTGGCAGGTCATTCCTATGCTATTCTCATGATAGTGAATAAGTCTCACCAAATCTGACGGGTTTATCAGAGGTTCCTGTTTTTGCTTCTTCCTCATTTTCTGTGCTACTGTCATGTAAGAATTGCCTTTCAACTCCCACCATGATTCTGAGGCCTCCCCAACCATGTGGAACTGTAAGTCCAATTAAATCTCTTTTTGTTCCCATACTCAGATATGTCTTTATCAGCAGTTAGAAAATGGACTAATACAATATATTAAACAATTTATTTTAATGTTTGTATTTTGCTGTTTATTTTGAAGTTTGGTAATGTTTCTGTGGCCAGATATATGCCATAGGAGCTTAATTCTTAGGTACATCAATTAGCCTATAGTCATATTGGTTTTGACACACATCATTTCACTGAAAGTCACATCTTCCAAAAACCTATCAATATTGAGGACTTACTATAAATAATTTCCTGCTTTCTTTATTGTGAAGATTGAATGGAGGTCCCAGGAATTAACATGTAATGATATGTAGAAAAACAATGTCCTTAGCTGAGAAGAAAATTATAGGAAAGTTATAGAAGAGCAAGATTATTAGTGTTTTTTTCTTTCCTTTGTGTAGTGAGAATGCCACCTGAACTAATTTCACAGGTGGGACACTTTTCCAAACTACATATTATATATATCATATAATATATCCTGTTAGTTCTGTCCCTCTAGAGAACCATGACTAATAAAAGAACCAAACACCAATATTTCCTATTAGTCTGTACCTGACTAGTTCTCTAATAATTTAGGATATATTATATATATCCTGTTATAGGATAATTTAGGAGATATCTATACCTGTCTATCTATCTATATCTATCTATCTATCTATCTATCTATCTATCTATCTATCTATCTATCTATCCATCCATCCATCTATCCTATTAGTTCTGTCCCTCTAGAAAACCATGACTAATACAAGAACCAAACACCAATGTTTCCTATTATTCTGTATCTGACTAGTTCTCTAAATACTTAGTTTGGAAAAATATCCCACCTGTGAAATTAGTTCAGATGGCATTCTCACTATACAAAATATTGCTCTTCTGTAATTTTTCTATAATTTCCATAATATATAAATATATATAGTGAGAGAGGGAGAATTATAGAAAAATTACAGAAGAGCAATATTTTTTGTGTGTATATGTGTGTGTGTGTGTGTGTGTGTGTGTGTGTGTGTGTGTGTGTATGAGCTTATTAAGGAGTATTAAACTTACACAATCACAAAGTCCCACAATAGGTTGTCTGCAAGCTGAGGAGCAATGAAGCCAGTCCAAGTCCCAAAGCTAAAGAACAAGGAGCATCCAGCATGGGAGAAAGATACTGGCTGGAAGGCTAAGCCAGTCTAGCCTTTTCACGTTTTTCTGCCTGCTTTATATCCTGGGCATGCTGTCAGATGATTAGATGGTGCCCACCCAGATTGAGAGTGAGCCTGCCTTTTGCAGCTCACCGACTCAAATGTTAATCTATTGTGGCAAGACCCTCACAGACATACCCAGGATCAATACTTTGCATCTTTCAACCCAATCAAATTGATGCTCAGTATTAACCATCACAGTTCTATATTCAAACTACTGCCAGAACACCATGACTTCTCACCATCTCCACAGTTACTATCCTAGTCAAAACCACCATTATCTCTCTCCTGCATTACTATTCCACATAGCCATATACTGCTTCCAAACCTGTCCCCTTTCTGTCAGCTCTCAACACATCAGCAAGAGTTATCCTGTTAGATCAGATTATATCAATCCTCTACTTAAGATGCACTAAGGGCTCCCATCTCAAATAATTCTTGCATTGCCTACAAGTTACAGATCTGGCCTCCTATGGCCTTTCTGACCTCCTTTCTCCCCTCTTTTCTTCTTACTGTCTTCCAGCCATACTGACTTCTTTCCTATTCTTTGAAAATACTACTCACAAAGATACCTTATGGACTCTAATTTTGCTAGTATTTTTCTGTTAGAACACTCTTTCCTCAAATATCTACATGGTTTGGTCCTTTACCCTTAATCAGGTCTTTGCTAAATGACATCTTCTCAGTGAAATTTTCCCTGGCCATCCCACCATCCATCCAACATAAAATTGTGAACTTCTCTAATTCCCATCCCATGGTTCTGCATTATTCTTACATATTCTGAAATTCAATTTGTTGTTTATTTTCTCTTTCTTCCCACGAGAATATAAATTCCAGGAATACATTGATTTTTGTCTGTTTAGTTGATTATATATCTAATATATTTTAAGAGCCTAGTGCATAGCATTTGGTTATTAAATACTTATTAAATTAATGAATCAAATAATAATATTATCAGCCAAGAGTACAGTACTAGTGGAAATTAAATGCTAAGACCTAGACCAACATTATTGGTCAATTTTTTCAAAACCTCTTGTGTTTGTCAGGATTATAGGTTCACAAGAATGTATAGATTTTGTTCCAAGATAGGTTGAATATTGACATAAAGATGAAGCTAATTTACTATCTATAGAGTCAATCTTGGGTTTCAGCACTTCTAGGATTATGCAGCATACCTCAATAGAGAATTCATGGAGAAGTCTCATTGTGGTTTTTCATGCTCAGGGTGATGACTTTATTTTAATCCAGGTGAAACAATTTTTTTCTTTTTACATAAAATTGTATTTAGTTGAGTAAAAAAATTGCAAATATTTGACAATTTCTGGCCTAGACAATGAAGATATCATATGTTTCAAATTAATATTTTCCAAGTTATTTGAATCAGTTGTTTTTCTTCTATCCCAAATGCAGCATTAATATTAGAAATACTTTATAGCAGACACATTAGAAAAAAATTTTCCTACCTTATGCCCAGCTTTGATTATTTTCAACTCTAATTGCCTTCAACTTGTCCACTAGTCCAATCAGACATATCAAAAAAGTGTACAAATTTCACTCAAAAAACAAAGTAAAATCCATTGCTACTGGCAATTTCTTTAGAAAGTGGTTGAATTAGTAAGACACGTTCTGGTACAAGTGATAGAAACCAAATTCAAACTGAACAAGCATAAACAAAAATAGAGATTTATGGACTCATTAACTGAAAAGTAAATGAGTTTAGATTATAATTCTAGAAGTTCAAAGCCTTCTCTCTCACAAATTATTAACTTTGCTTCTCTGCATTCTGCATAGATGTTCTGTACATGTGACAGGTAAAATCACTGCAGATAACTCCAGACTCACATTCTCCTTACTAAGTAAATCCACTGGAAGGTTTCTTTTTGCTAATTTCTAAATCCTGGAGAAGATAGAATGATTAGGGTCCAGTGTCCACTCTTGGACCAAAATGATACCCAAGGATAAAGTATGATGATTGACCAGTCTGTGTTATTTCTTTTGATAGGGATGGGTATTTTTATAATGTGTTTGAAGCAATGCAATTGGCAAATCTACTAGTACCTCAATTGGTAGATGATGAGTGCCTTAAAGACGAGGTTTAACTATTATCAGAAGAAGTTAAAGAAAAAAAATTTAAAAAAGAAAGAAAACAAAAAATTAAAAAGAGAAAAAAGAAAGAAAACAAAAAGAAGCTGTAAGGCAAACACACAGAGAGAGAAAAAGTAATGATAATAATAACAACCACAGTCCACTACTATTTGTGTACATGTTTGGAATAAAGAATTCAAGGAGTCTTCCTGAAAGCTGTCTGGTATACACTTCAGGCCTAACCAAGATAACCATATAATACTCATCTCTCTTTCTAAGATTTAGCTTTGCAGGGTGGCCCTGTCCACCAGCCTAAAATACATTCTAATAAATCCTAAAGAAATGTGTTGGGCTTTGGAAAGAAAATAGTTTTCTGGCGTTAGGTGAGCTTCTTTGGAGTCAATAGAGGAGGAACATAGCCTTTCTTTTTTGGATGTATATCTATACTGGATATATATTGCTTCTTATCAGAAAGTTGGAGATATATATATATATATATATATGATAAGATATATATATATATATGATAAGATATATATATATATATGTAAAAATATATATATATATATATATATTTTATCAGATAATTGGGATATATATTGTTTCTTATCAGAAAGTAATAATAAGTAGAAAGATACAATTATACAATCTTAAGGAAGTAAAACATTATCAAGAATCAAGCAAAATCCTAGAAAGAAGTATATAATACATTTAAAGTACCATGTGTTAATATTGTCAGGGGCAATTTGAAACAATAACACTATTTCTTACAGAATGGAGAAGATCAAATCATTCAAGAAGTGGAACTACTTAAAGATCTGTGCCATAGATAGTTAACAGAATGAGGTTCTCAGGTGGAAAGTAATGTACAGGAAACTCTGGGGCTGGCCTAGAGGATCTCTGTCCAGGTTGAGAGTTAAGTTGTCTTGTTTGTTTTGTTACCCCAAATCCTAGGACTCACTTCAGACCAGATGTTCTTAAACTTTGTTCTATATTAAAAATACTTTGGGAACTTAAAAACATTTCAAAGTTCTAGAAACAAACCAAATCAAGTAAATTCATTCTTGTGTGTGGGACCCAGATATCTCAATGGTAAATCTACCTCAGCTAGATAATGTACACTTAAGCTTGAGAATCACTGGCCTATTAAAATGAATATATGAAGGTATATCCAAGACATTAGCTTTATTAAAAAGCTCCACAGGTGACCTAATGTACAGACAGGATATAAAATCCTTGCACATGTAGTTCTGAAACATTAGTGTGACTGAGGGTGGAAACCAAGAGGTTCCATTTATAAGAAGCTGTGGCTGTCAAATAGATAACCAGGCAGAAAGTGACACCAAGTGTTTCTTAAATTTTTGTGTGCATTATAGTCATGTGCAAAATTTGTTGAATATACAGATTCACTGAATTCACAAATACAGAGAAACAAAATATTTGGGGGTTTCAGAGAGTGTATAAATCTCAGATTTTAAGAAAAACAATGACATTTTTGGCTCTTTTCCCAGGACATAAGTTTCTACTGTTATTCTTTGAAATATAGTGGCTACCTCTAATTTCATGAAAGTTAAAATACCAAGTTTGATGGTAAAAGAACTGCTCATTAATAACAGAGTATGGAAAGCAATCTAGGTGTTAACTCAGGAAAAGGATTAGTAAAATATGGCATAAGTACATGATATAATACCAGGCATTTGTCAGTAGTAGTGAACAATATTTAACCATACCAATTGTAAATAGATGTAAACATAACATTGAATCTGGGGAGAAAACCCTAAGAAACAAATGAAATTTTGTGACTTCATCACATATAGCTGTTGAAAAGATGTTTTTATTCCTTGTATAATGGCAAAAGGGCTTCTTTGCTCGTGGTGATAACTACTACATGGTTGTCTAAGTGGTTTCATGGTATATCATTTGTCTTCCCCCAGATATTGTGATCTAAGAGAGAAAGCAAGAGAGAAACCAAAGTATCTTTTAAAATTTAAGATCAGAAGTTACTTATTATTGCAGGTGTAATATGCAACTCTGAGAGAATGTGGAAGGTCGAATTTACAAAGGCATGAAAACTCAGAGTAAAAGTCCTTCTCATTACAATAGAATACAATTTATTCAATCTGGCTTCCAGTGCCTTCTATGCTCAACTTTCCTGTTCATCTCACCCTCATTCATTCTCCTTCAGTATCATTAGATTCTTTGCTGTTACCGAACATACCAGAAATTCTCCTCCTTTATAATCTTTTCACTTACTCTTCTCTCTGTCTCAAACACTCTCTATAGATATTCACATGGTACACTCCTTTTGATTCTTTCCTTGAATATAATCTTTTCTAAGTGTTTTAAAATAATCACCATAAAATTGTAGTCCCCAGCATTTCTAATTTTCATTTACAATTTTCTATTTATTCCATTGCTCTTTTACCTTCATACAAACTATACATTTACTATATTTTATCTGTTTATTGTCTTTCTTTTACTAGAAATTCCAAAGGACAGACATTTTTGTCTATTTTGTTTGCTTATGTACCCCAAAAGCCTAGAACAATACCTGGATTATCGTAGATACTAAATACATATTTATGAATGAGTGGATGGATGTCACGTGAGCTCTACCTCGTGATATAGGAGTTTTCCAAGCACATAAAAGATGATCAGATTTAGGGAAGCCAAGACTTTTGACAAATATAGCCAGTAGTAGTAGTAGTAGCAGTGGTAGGAGTAATGATGTTATGGAAATAATAATCATTGGTTTGCCCAGATGCCAATCTATTAAAGGTTTCTGCATCTACTCGCTTACATAGCCCATAGATATTTCCACAGACACATGTCCAGGAAATTAAATATAATTTCATCTTCTTAATGATATGTTGAGAAAGAATAGATTTTCTTTCTTTTGTATTATTTGTCAAACTTTGTATGACAGAAAAGAGCTGTTTGGTTGGTATGAAATATAAGTATTGCATAATCCTTCCATGGATCATTAAGGGATAATTACATCTACTGGAAAGAAGCACAAGTGGTAGCTTTCTTCCATAATAACGTACCATTTCATTTTAATAAGCAACTGGCAACTGCCTCTCCCAGGTTCTACTCCACACTAAATGACAATCGGAAATGCAAAAGCATTGGCACCCAGTTTTATATTCCACAATAGAAAAATAATAATCTTGTCATTTATTTTGAAGATACACCTAAGTTGTTCCATGTTCTTTCTTTTACGTCTTATTTTCTGTCATAGGCTCATTGTTAATAAGCTGCTAGGAATAATAAACACCCAGTTGGATGCTAACATATTGCAACGTAATGATAATAAAACATGTAACGTATTTCACTATGTAGGATGATATTCTAATTCCAGCTGGTGATAAGAAACAATAGTGTATCAACTGTGATTGTTTCAACCCTTAATATAACTCCCAGGAAACTTGAATTTGCATTTAGTCTGTCAAAGAGGTGAACTGCGATTTTCTTTAACCAGGTTTTGTCATTGAAAACTCAGATGAGTTTAGTGATGAACAAAATAGGAATCTTAATGTGTAAAACATAGCTTTTGGCCAGGCGTTGTGGCTCACACCTGTAATCCCAGCACTTTGGGAGGCTGAGGCAGGTGGATCTCTTGAGGTCAGGAGTTTGAAACCAGCCTGGCCAACATGGTAAAAACCCATCTCTACTAAAAATACAAAATAATTAGTTGGGCGTGATGGAAGACGCCTGTAATCCCAGCTCCTTGGGAGGCTGAGGCAGGACAACTGCTTGAACCCAGAAGGTGGAGGTTGCAGTGAGCTGAGCTCACACCACTGCAATTCAGCCTGGGTGACAGAGCAAGACTCTGTGAAAAGAAAAAAAAAAAAAAGAAGAAAGAAAAAACAGCTTTCATCTGTATGGCAATAAAACAGCTTAACGAATCCTGTACTTAACATGTTGTAAAAACGTCTTCCTGGGTCAGTTGCTACATCATTTCCCAGATATAAATGATTCTTCTCCTGACATAAAGCTGACAATAGGGCTTAATAAAGAATTTACTAAGATTCTCATTTATATAGAGCTAAGGATGATTGATTTAGTACAAGAAAGGAAAACATGAACAAATAGAAGCTGAATTGAATTGTGAATAGACAGGGTAAATCAGAAATCAACTTAAAGGGACCAACTACAGAGGGAGAATAGTAGAAAAATAGATACTGAGGAATACCTAGGAGAGCAAAAGCTTGAAGGAGATAATGGAAAAAAAGAACAAGGGGAAATCCAATTATCTTTCCATAGTAAGTAACCCCCAACTTAATACCCTTTTTAACAAATATTTATTATGTACCCTATATATGCAGAGTGCTGCATTTGACCTAGGGCTTTTCGACAGCTTATAATAAAATGTCTGTTTTCTCTCTCTCTCTCTTTCCAACATCTAGTAACAATATGTAATACATAATGACACATTTTTTTTTTCAAAATGGTAAATTGAGGTGTGAGGCATTTGTACAGCTAACTGTATGTGAGGACAATTTGTCAAATGCACCAACACCTTTTCTTGTATTTATTGCACCCTAAATCAAATGTAAGCTTCAAATTATCTCCTTTTGTCAAAGAATTTAATTGAGTTAAAGCTAATTATCCAAAAACTGTTGGAAAACATCGAAGAACACACTAAAAGAGAGGGAGTTAGTGTCAAGATGTAATTTGTCATCCTGGGCTAGTATGGGAAAAGATGCATTACAAATGAGCTCAAAAGCTTTGAAAAACATACAGATGCCAGAAAAAAGAAGGGCAAGGGAAATGTTCTATAACCTACCTCTTATATTTTAAGTACACATCTCATGGTGTTCATATTTTATTTTGCTGGCCTGGATGGTTAGCTCATTAAAAATTGTAAATGTTATAGTTTAAAGACGAAGAGAGAAAGACATCGAAGAACTGTTGTTTGAGTGTCTTCATTGCTCTCCAATATGCTGTTACTATCTTAATGGATGTCAATGCGGCTTCCATTGTCATCAACTTAAGTGGTCAAAATCACTCTTTCAAATCCATTACTAACTCTAATGTCAAAGAATCTTTAACCTGCACATCTTCATAGCTGAGACACTTCACAACCAAATTTCTGTGTTTGTTTTGTGACTACAGTTTTTCCATTGTGTCAAGTCACACAAGTACAATCCTAGCAGCTTTCCAATGTCAACTAGCAGTCATCTTGGACCTCTCTCACAGAATCTAGCAACTATATTTAGCTAAACAAGTGGCATCTCCAGCTGGGATGCCTTTGCCTCTGTGTATATGTGGTTACATGAGACATATTTTACAATGAATTTTATATTAAGCCATATATAGTATCTAGAAAATTACAATATATGATGACCAAAATGGATTGGAATTGAACATAGTATGAAAATTTTTTGCTATAAGCAGATGCAATCAAATCAGCAGGAGCTTTCTAATGTTATTTAATCTAAGGAAGCAATCTTAATTGTTTTTAAACCATTGAATATTTACATCCAAAAAAATTATGGGACACAAATATACTGACTGGATAAAAGTGGAGACCATCTAGCCTGAACCATTTACAGGTGAGGAAACTAAATACCAAAGAAAGGATGAAAATTACTGAATTTTGCACAGCTAATAAGTGATAAAGCCAGCTCTTAAAGCCAGTCCATTCCATTATAACATGTAAGTTTTATCCCACTTCTACCACCAGCTGTGTATGACTTGAGCAAGTCATTTAAATTGAGTCTCAGTTTTCTTCTTTTGCAAAATGAGAATAATAAGGTACCTATTTTATTGTATTCTTTTGCAAGGATTACATGAAGTGCTCTATCTGAACATTCCTAGTAAATGTAATGTATTATACAAGTATTATTTATTATTACCATCACCATTTCCTGTTACTCAGCACGGTGCTTGCTTTTTTCCACTATATATATATATACATATATACATATATATACATAAAGATACATATATATATATATACATATATATACATATATATA